>NC_059181.1:75544329-75844773 GCF_019923935.1 Bubalus bubalis | reverse complement strand
AACCCCACATGCTTCATTAGAACCTACTATTTAGAATATTATGTCTCCACAAATGGCAAAACTTTTTCATGTTACCAGATACTCAGAAGCAGTATATAAAACTAACATTTGGGGGAATTCCCTGATGGTCACTTCGTTAAGACTCTGCCATTCCTCTGCTGTGGGCCAGGGTTCAATCCTGATCAGAGAAGTACGATCCTGCATACCAAGCAAAAAAAAAATGAATAAATCGATCCAAAAGTCTACAAGAAATAAATGCTGGAGAGGGTGTGGAGAAAAGGGAACCCTCTTACACTGTTGGTGGGAATGCAAACTAGTACAGCCACTATGGAGAACAGTGTGGAGATTCCTTAAAAAAAAAAACCTGGAAATAGAACTGCCTTATGATCCAGCAATCCCATTGCTGGGCATACACACTGAGGAAACCAGAAGGGAAAGAGACACGGGTACCCCAATGTTCATTGCAGCACTGTTTATAATAGCCAGGACATGGAAGCAACCTTGATGTCCATCAGCAGAAGAATGGATAAGAAAGCCGTGGTACATATACACAATGGAGTATTATTCAGCCATTAAAAAGAATACATTTGAATCAGTTCTAATGAGGTGGATGAAACTGGAGCCTATTATACAGAGTAAAGTAAGCCAGAAAGAAAAACACCAATACAGTATACTAATGCATATATATGGAATTTAGAAATATGGTAACAATAACCCTGTGTATGAGATAGCAAAAGAGACACTGATGCATAGAACAGTCTTATGGACTCTGTGGGAGAGGGAGAGGGTGGGAAGATTTGCGAGAATGGCATTGAAACATGTAAAATATCATGTATGAAACGAGTTGCCAGTCCAGGTTCGATGCACGATACTGGATGCTTGGGGCTAGTGCACTGGGAGGACCCAGAGGGATGGTATAGGGAGGGAGGAGGGAGGAGGGTTCAGGATGGGGAACACATGTATACCTGTGGTGGATTCATTTTGATGTTTGGCAAAACTAATACAATATTGTAAAGTTTAAAAATAAAATAAAATTTTAAAAATGAATAAATCATAAAACAAATTAAAAAATAAAACTAATATTTGAAAAGAGGACTCTCTGAACATTTTAATTAATTAAGAGAAATGATTTACTAATTGATGAATTTTAGGTATTCCAAAAAGTCACTAGGAAGGGAGAGAGTTAAGGGTTGAGAAATCTTTTTCCAGTATTTCTAAAGTCACACCAAGCAGCCTAACCATAACATGGCCCCACCATCACTTTATTTAACCACAATTTTACTTATCTCACACTCATTTAAGATGAGTAATCCCCTAATCAACTTCTTACATGTTCTGCTGAGTAGAAGTCTTTATTGTCCCCTGCCTTAAAAAAAAAAAAAAAAAGGCATCCAAAACTCCTCTTATTGCTTAGCTAAAAGGAGAAAAGAAACATGTTTTTATCTCTTCTCCCACTTATTTTTTTAACCTCATCTCCTAGGAAGGGAACATTCTATCCTTTTTCAAGATATCAAAGAGGCAGATGGGTCAACAAACTTAAGGAGTCTTTTTGTCTTATCAAAACTCTATGTGCCACTATATTATTGAAAACCTAATTTTTACTTATCTAACCTATCTAAACTTATCTACAATTGCAGACAAAATTTTATATTAGTGCTAATTTGTAAGTTTTTACCTAAATATAATGGTATATTTATGGGATTCCTAACCTAAAAAGTATTTTAATTTTTGGTTTCTGATGCTCTGCTCTGAAGGGTTCTCCAAAAATCAGACAGCATTAACAAATCATAATTATTTAAGAAGGATACCTTTCTTTTATCACTGTTCCCTTGATATAATAATTTCACATTTATCAGCATTGTTTCAAGATTTACTATAAACAGTAAAAAGAATTGCCTGCTTAACTGAAAATATATTATTTCCTCGAAACAATTGGTTTTCTTGCTTTTATCCAGCTCTTTCTTTTCTGTAATTTGAAATTTTATTACTGTTTTGTCCATGGAAAATGGAAAATTTTAAATGCTTTGCATGTACTGATTTATTAATCATAGTAAGGAAAGAAATAATTAACTTGTGTCAAAATCCAAAACTCAGACTGATTGCTATGGGAACTTATTTTGATATATTATAGAAAAGCAGGTTACTCCATCTGAAAATACCTGTTAGTGATCCCTTAGGAAATAGACTGACTCGTAAATATCTTAATTCTGTGTCCTCTCCATAACCATTTTTCTTTAGGTTATCTACCGTTTATCCTTAATTCACTTTATTTTCTTTCCTTTTGGAACATTTTATAATTTTTCTAGGATGCTAAAAAGAGCCACAGATTTAATTTATAACATAATAGAACCTGATTAAAATATGATACCTGTGATGGGAGAAGATTTAGAGAAAATCCATTAGGGCACACTATTGAACCACATGCAAATGCTCATTTCTTTTGACATAAATTTTATTTGTATCAATAAAAAGGAAAGAAGAGCTTGTTTAGTTCAGAACATTTTTATATCATTAAATATATATTTTTCCTTTTTCATCTTGATATACTTGATTTCCATAATACTTTTGAAATTTCAGATCAGTTTGTCTGCATGTGTGTGTGTGTGTGTGTGCGTGCACGCGCGTGTGTGTGTGTTAATGGCTCAGTCATGTCCGACTCTTTGCGACCCCTTGGACATAGGATTCTCTAAGCAAGAATACTGGAGTGGGTAGACATTCTCTTCTCCAGGGTATCTTCCTGACTCAGGGATCGAACCTGGCTCTCCTACATTGCAGACAGATTTTTTACTGATTGAGCCAACAGGGAAGCCCCAAGAGCCAATTAAATAACAATCAATCCTTCATATACCAGATTGCTTAAAATTCAATCTTCAATCTCCCCTTTTTCTGTTATGTTAGTGTTCTAATTAGCATGGGTGAGGATTTAAGAAATATTTTTTAAACCAGCTTATATAAGAAAGTTCCCATTTACTTTTAATACTTCTAATATGTTATTATAATATTTGAAAGTATTTAATGAATATGGATTTAATTTATATTTGAATAGTTTTAAGACTCTTAATATATTGTCTAAAAATCCTTTCTTTATAACCCCATGTTCTTAACAGTAACTATTTATCAGCACTATACAAGACATAAACAGTATACTTGTCAAGCAAGGCTATCTTGATAACACCACTAAGAACAAAAAAACAGTATTATTTTGTGCCTTATAATCCAGTTATATTTTATGATTTAGTCAGCTTAAATAATAATGCATCTTATATAATTGACAAGTACTCATCATTGTGATGGGCTTTCATACATTTTTAAGCATGGTTCTCACTCTAGAAATTGAAACTCTAGAAACCCAAATCTACCAATTTAGAAGTCATTCTGTAAATTATTTAACATAAAAGAGCTACAGTTAATGCAAGTGTTTTCTCTAATGTAAAGGAGTTTCTCATATTGCCTGAATTCTAAAGGTAAAAGAGTGACATTCTAGGGCTTCTCTGGTGGCTCAGTGATAAAGAATCTGGCTGCCAATGTAGGAGACATTATTTTGATCCCTGATCCAGGAAGATCCCACATGCCTCAGAGCAACTAAGCCTGTGTGCCCAGGCTATAGAGTTGGTGCTCCAGGGAATGGGAGCCACACCTACTTACCAAAGCCAAGGTGCCCTAGAGCCTGTGCTTGCTAACAAGAGAAGCCACTGCGATGAGAAGCCCACACACTGCAACTAGAGAGTAGCCCTCACTTTCCATAACTAGAAAAATACCCATGCAGCATAACATAAAGGCCTAGCATAGCCAACTAAATAAACAAATTTTAAAAATGACGTTCTGCTGCTGCTGCTTAGTCACTTCAGTTGTGTCCGACTCTGTGCGACCCCATAGACAACAGCCCACCAGGCACCTCTGTCCCTGGGATTCTCCAGGCAAGAATACTGGAGTGGGTTGCCATTTCCTTCTCCAATGCATGTTAAGTCGCTTCAGTTGTGTCCAACTCTGTGCTACCCTATGGACAGAAGTCCACCAAGCTCCTCTGTCCATGGGATTCTCTAGGCAATAATACTGGAGTGGGTTGCTATTTCCTTCTCCAGTGACATTCTATCACAAGACAAACTGTAGTATCGGTAACCCTCCTTTCCCATTTTGCCTGCTATTCATCCTTCAAAATTCAATTCAAATTCCATCTCCATAAAACCTTCCTGATCTCTTTCACAGTGTGAGGAACTTCTCTGGCTACCATGTGCGCTTCCTTGATGACTCAGACAGTAAAGAATCTGCCTGCAATGCAAGAGACCCGGGATCGATCTCTGGGTTGGGAAGATCTACTGGGGAAGGGAATGGCAACCCACTCCAGTATTCTTGCCTGGGAAATTCCATGGGCAGAGAAGCCTAGTAGGCTACTGTCCATGGAGTTGCAAAGAGTTGGACACGAATGAGTGACTAGGCTACCATATACATATACCACTAGTTTAATACTTATAATAATTTTCTTTTAATACTTATAACAATTTTCTTTGTGTAAGCCCAAGATGCAAAGAATGTACAGATAAATATACAAATACAATATGATGAATCAGCAGTATCCCATATCTATAACTGATACATACCTTTTAGTTTCAATTCCATCTTTTTTCATTCATCTTCCTTTATTTTAAACTTCTTGGCTGCTCCATGTGGAACGTTAAAGCATTTAAAATATATATATTTTAAAGGTATCATTCCTTCCTACCTTCATGAAAAAACTTTAAGAAATTAAACTTCCATTTAGAGCAACAATCAGTTCAGTTGCTCAGTCGTATCCAACTCTTTGTGACCCCATGTACTGTGGTATCCCAGGCTTCCCTGTCCATCACCAACTCTCGGAGTTCACTCAAACTCATGTCCATCACATCAGTAATGCCATGCAACCATCTCATCCTCTGTCATCCCCTTCTCCTCCTGCCTTCGATCTTTCCCAACATCAAGGGTCTTTTCAAATGAGTCAGTTCTTCGCATCAGGTGGCCATAGTATTGGAGTCTCAGCTTCAGCATCAGTCTTTCCAATGAATATTCAGGACTGATTTCCTTTAGGATGGACTGGCTGAATCTCCTTGCAGTCCAAGGGACTCTCAAGAGTCTTCTCCAACACTACAGTTCATAAGCATCAATTCTTGGGTGCTCAGCTTTCTTTATGGTCCAACTCTCACATCCACACATGACTACTGGAAAAATCATAGCTTTGACTAGATAGACTTTTGTCTGCAAAGTAATGTCTCTGCTTTTTAATGTGCTGTCTAAGTTGGTCATAGCTTTTCTTCCAAGGAGCAAACGTCTTTTAATTTCATGGCTGCAGTCACCATCTGCAGTGATTTTGGAGCCCCCCAAAATAAAGTCTCTCACTGTTTCCATTGTTTCCCCATCTATTTGCCATGAAGTGATGGGGCTGGATGCCATGATCTTAGTTTTCTGAATGTTGAGTTTTAAGTCAGTAATATCCTTAATCAAAAAAAAAAAAAAAAGTTGTTTAAAAATGATAAAACTGTGGCTTTTAGACAAATGTCAGTAATTAAATGGCTATTAAGGAGGTATCACTTTTCTAGTAATGTCACCCAGCTAGGGAAATGTACTTTCAGACGTCATAGGTCTTTATATTTGTTGTAAAAACAGATCACTTACAACCACCTCTGGTGGAGATCACCCACTAACTGTATCACTTTTTGTTCACTTTATTTCACCTGGTCATAGATTTTTAGAAAAATACAAAGTCCCAGTATATTTCCGTTATAAGCTTTCCTATTCCAAAAGACTTATGGAATGTGTTGGTGTGAGGAATGAAGTGTATGCAAGGAAATACAAACTTCACTTACTTGTGTCTGGGAACAAAGGCATGAAGATTAAGAAGTGAGTCTATCTTGTGTTCTCAAAGTGAAGACCAGACAGAATACAGGAGTCATTGTGTCTCCTAACTTTCTGTGTGTCAGTAAAACTTAGAGTGTTAAATAAATGTGTGGACATAAATCTGTATCCTGGCAGGTATGTAACTCTCTGAATTTACTCTTAGAGCAAACAAATGATAATTTGGGTGATTTGCTGTCATTATTTCTGCCATTAATATAAACAGTAATTGGTAAACTCTCTCTATCAAGGGCCAAATAGTAAATATTTTAGGCTTCTCTAGTCACATAAGGTCTCTGTCATATGTATGTGTGTGTGTGTGTGTGCATATATTTATTTCACAAAGTATAAAAATATTTTCTTAGCTCACACGCTGTGTAACAACAAGATTCAAGTCAGATTTTATTCAGAGGTTGTAATTTGTGGATCCCTGCCATAGATACTTTTAATAAAGGTAGCTTTTAAGACTATTCAATGCCAACCATGCTTTGGAGAACAGAATGGGGCAGTGAGAAAAAGAGAATAAAGAATAGTTTGGAGATATCACTAGTGTTCAAGTTTCACAAATAGCAATTTTATACATTCCAAGATGTATTACCATTACTATGTTTAAAAAATCACTTTCTATACCAAGAAAAAACTTAATTGGTAAGTTGATATCTCTTTTCTCTTGATAGTGTGAACTTAACAATTGCTAGTAAAAACTAAAATTTATGTTATTACATTTTCTTATGCTAGTTTAAAAAATAATATTACAAAAGACATCATTTCAGAGAGAATAAAAACCAAAGCTATTGGTCATAAGCTCAATGTCCCTCAAACTGAGATAATGAACAAAGTAATATTCTCAAGCCAGTGACCAAATGAATGTACTCTTGTATTCTCCTGATAATTTGAACCCTCAAAGAGAATCTATAAGAATTGGATATAAGCATAAATCACTCATTTTAATATTTCCATTTGTTTTGTATGCTGAATTAGATCTTGAAACTCTTGGGATCTACATGCTAATTACAGGAACTTCACTTATCGCTGGAGTCTTTTGGACTCTTCTGATAGTTTTCTTTGTGACAATATGGCTTATAACAGTTTGTGAAGGTGGTTCATCCACCAAAGCTTGGCCTCTCTGCATATGGGTGCGAAATCAAACTCCAGAGACAGAGTTTTAAGTGAAGTAGAAAAGGATAGCTTTATTGCTTTGCCAGGCAAAGGGAGATACACCAGGTTTCTGCCTCGAAAATCTATGTGTCTCTCATTGAATATATATTATAACTGCTGATAGAAAACAACATTTTTCCAATAAACCACCTTATTAATATAATTTCTCTCTTGCAATAACAATATTTATAGTAGCTAATGAGAATCTTGATGCTTTAAAATTGTTCTCATTTTTTTAATTGAGGTATATTAGTTTCAGGCATACAATTATGATTCAGCATTAGAAAATATTATGAAATGAACACCAAAACACATGGGTTAACATCAGTCACGTAACTACACTTTTTTCTTGTGATGAGAATTTTTTTCAAATCTATTATTTTAGCAATGTTCAAATATGGTCAGTTCAGTTCAGTTGCTCAGTCATGACTGACTCTTCACGACCCATGGACTGCAGCATTCCAGGCATTGCTGTCCATCGCCAACTCCCAGAGCTTGCTCGAACACATGTCCATTGAGTCCGTGATGCCATCCAATCATCTCATTCTCTGTCATCCCCTTCTCCTCCTGCCTTCAAATTTGCCCAGCATCAGGGTCTTTCCCAATGAGTCAGTTTTTTGCATCAGGTCGCCAAAATATTGGAGTTTCAGCTTCAGCATCAGTCCTTCCAATGAATATTCAGGACTGATTTCCTTGAGGATTGCCTGGTTTGATCTCCTTGCAGTCCAAGGGACTCTCAAGAGTCTTCTCCAACACCACAGTTCAAAAGTATCATTTCTTCGGTGCTCAGCTTTCTTTATGGTCCAACTCTCACATCCATACATGACTACTGGAAAAACAACAGCTTTGACTGGACGGACCTTTGTTCGCAAAGAAATGTGTCTGCTTTCTAATATGCTGTCTACGTTGGTCATAGCTTTTCTTCCAAGGAGTAAGCGTCTTTTAATTTCATGGCTGCAGTCATCATCTGCAGTGATTTTGGAGCCCAAGAAAATAAGTTCCATCACTGTTTCCACTGTTTTCCCCATCTATTTCCCATGAAGTGATGGGATCAGATGCCATGATCTTCATTTTCTGAATGTTGAGCTTTAAGCCAACTTTTTCACTCTCCTCTTTCACTTTCATCAAGAGGCTTTTTAGTTCCTCTTCACTTTCTGCCATAAGAGTGGTGTCATCTGCATATCTAAGATTATTGATATTTCCCCCAGCAATCTTGATTCCAGATTGTGCCTCTTGCAGCCCACCGTTTCTCATGATGTACTCTGCATAGAAGTTAAATAAGCAGGGTGACAATATACAGCCTTGACATACTCCTTTTCCTATTTGGAACCAGTCTGTTGTTCCATGTCCAGTTCTAATTGTTGCTTCCTGACCTGCACATAGGTTTCTCAAGAGGCAGGTCAGGTGGTCTGGTATTCCCATCTCTTTCACAATTTTCCACAGTTTATTGTGATCCACACAGTCAAAGGCTTTGGCATAGTCAATAAAGCAGAAATAGATGTTTTTCTGGAACTCTCTTGCTTTTCTGATGATCCAGCAGATGTTGGCAATTTGATCTCTGGTTCCTCTGCCTTTTCTAAAACCAGCTTGAACATCTGGAAGTTCTCGGCTCACATACTGTTGACACCTAGCTTGAAGAATTTTGAGCATTGCTTTGCTAGCCGTTGAAATGAGTGCAATTGTGCAGTAGTTTAAACATTTTTTAGCATTGCCTTTCTTTGGGAATGGAATGAAAACTGACCTTTTCCAGTCCTGTGGCCACTGCTGAGTTTTCCAGATTTGCTGGCATATTGAGTGCAGCACTTTCACAGCATCATCTTTCAGGATTTGAAATAGCTCAACTGGAATTCCATCACCTCTACTAGCTTTGTTCATAGTGATGCTTTCTAAGGCCCACTTGACTTTGCACTCCAAGATGTTTGGCTCCAGGTGAGTGATCACACAATCTTGGTTATCTGGGACATTAAGATAGTTTTTTTGTATACTTCTTCTGCATATTCTTATCATTTCTTCTTAATTTCTTGTGTGTCAATTAGTTTCATATTGTTTCTGTCCTTTATTGTGCCCATCTTTGCATGAAATGTTCCCTTGGTGTGTCTAATTTTCTTGAAGAGATCTCTAGTCTTTCCCATTCTATTGTTTTCCTCTATTCCTTTGCACTCAAGATCCTCTATTTCTTTATCACTTAGGAGGGGCTTCCGTGGTGGCTCAGATGGTAAAGAGTCTGCCTGCAATGCGGGAGACCCGGGTTCGATTCCTGGGTCAGGAAGATCCCCTAGAGAAAGAAATGGCAATCCACTCCAGCACTCTTGCCTGGAAAATCCCATGGACAGAGGAGCCTGATAGGTTACAGTCCATGGGGTCGCAAAGAGTCGGACATGACTGAGCGAATTCACTTTCACTTTTACTTTATCACTTAGGAAGGCTTTCTTATCTCTCCTCTGCATTCAGATGGATATATCTTTCCTTTTCTCCTTTGCCTTTCACTTCTCTTGTTTTCTCTTGTCTCCTCAGACAACCATTTTGCATTTTTGCATTCCTTTTTTTTGGGAATGGTTTTGATCACAGCCTCCTGTACAATGTTACAAACCTCTGTCCATAGTTCTTCAGGCACTCTGTCTATCAGATCTAAACCCCTGAATCTATTTGTCACTTCCACTGTATAATTGTAAGGAACTTGATTTGGGTCATACCTGAGTGGTCTAGTGGTTTTCCCTACTTTCTTCAATTTAATTCTGAATTTGGCAATAAGGAGTTCATGATCTGAGCTGCAGTCAGCTCCTGGTCTTGTTTTTGCTGACTGTATAGAGCTTTTCCATCTTCAACTGCAAAGAATATAATCAATCTGATTTCAGTGTTGAACATCTGGTGATGTCCACGTGTAGAGTCGTCTCTTGTGTTGTTGGAAGAGGGTGTTTGTTGTGATCAGTGCGCTCTCTTGCCAAAACTCTGTTATCCTTTGTCCTGCTTCACTTTGTACTTCAAGGCCAAACTTGTCTGTTACTCTAGGTGCTCCAGGTTCAAAATATGTAATATAGTATTATTAACTATAATCACCATGCTGCATGCTACATTCCCTTGACTTACTTATTTTATAATGGGAAATGTGTATGTTTTGATTCTCTTCTCCTTTTTGACCCACACCAATCCAACCCCAATCCTGACAATCACGAATTTGCTTTCTGTATCTATGACTTTTTTTTTTTTTTTGGTTTTCGATTACACATGTAAGTGAAATCCCAAAGTATTTGTCCTTCTTTTGACTTATTTCACTTAGTATAAAGCCCTCAAGATCCATCAGTATTAACAAAAATGGTAAGATTTCACTCTTTGGGGGAGGAATGGTGGTTAATATATATATCTTACATTTTCTTTGTCCATTTATTTGTTGATTGACACCTAGGTAGTTTTCATATCTACTGTTTACTATTGTAAATAGTGCAACAATGAATATGGGGCAAATATATCTTTTGAAATTAGTGTTTTCATTTTCTGTTTATAAGTACCCAGAAGTGGAGATGCTGGATCAATGGTAGTTCTACTTGTAATTTTTTGAGAAACAGTCATACTGTTTTCTGTAGTGGTTGCACCACTGTACATTTCCACCAACAGTGCATGAGGGTTCCACACCCCTGTGAACACTTGTGATTTCTTATCTTTTTGATAATAGGCTCCCTAACAGCAGTGAGGTTGTATTCCATTGCAGTTTTGATTTTCATTTCCCAGATAGGTAGTGATGTTGAGCATCTTTCATGTACCTATTGGCCATCTGTATTTTTTTTTGGGGGGGGGGGGCGGGGAAATGTTTATTTAGATCCTCTGCCTATTTTTAAAATCATTTTTTTTTCTGTTGAGTGATATGAATTCTATATATTTTTTCCAGATTAACCTCTCATCAAATATACAATTTGCAAATGATTTCTCTTGTTTAGTAGGTTCTCTATTCACTTCGGTTTGGGTTTTCTATTTATGTACCTCAGATGTCATTTGATGCCAAACTAGCTAAGTGACAGGGGAAAAATATTATGAAAGAAAAGCAATCACCCAGCCTCACACAGGGTGAAAGCTATCTTTCAATGCTTCTAAAATACCATAGCCTAATCCTTTCTTCTTGCAGTTTTATTATTTTATATTTGTCTGGGATACTGGGATGCTGAAGCTGAAAATACAATATTTTGGTCACGTGATGCAAAGAACTGACTCATTTGAAAAGACCCTGATGATGGGAAAGATTGAAGGCAGGACGAGTAGGGGACGACAGAGGATGAGATGGTTGGATGGCGTCACTGACTCAATGGACATGAGTTTGAGTAAATTCTGGGAGTTTGTGATGGACAGGAAGCTTGGTGTGCTACAGTCCATGGGGTTGTAAAGAGTAGAACATGACTGAGTGACTGAACTGAACTGAGATACTGTGTAACAGTTGCTCCCAAATAGCTGTTTATCATTTGACCAGTGCCAGACAAGCAAAATGAGAAAAATGACAATATATTGCTGAGCGGGCACAGGAGGGCCGAGAGGAGCTACTCAATGTTAAAGGTCAGGAGGGGTGGCTGTGAGGAGATACCCCTCGTCCAAGTTAAGGAGCAGCAGCTGTGCTTTGCTGGAGCAGCCGTGAAGAGATACCCCACCTCCAAAGTAAGAGAAACCCAAGTAAGATGGTAGGTGTTGTGAGAGGGCATCAGAGGGCAGACACACTGAAAGCATGAACACAGGAAACTAGCCAATCTGATCACACGGACCACAGCCTTGTCTAACTCAATGAAACTAAGCCATGCCCTGTGGGGCCACCCAAGACGGATGGGTCATGACAAAGAGGTCTGACAGAATGTGGTCCACTGGAAAAGGGAATGGCAAACCACGTCAGTATTCTTGACTTGAGAACCCCATGAACAGTATGAAAAAGCAAAATGATAGGATACTGAAAGGGAAACTCCTCGGGTCGGTAGGTGACCAATATGCTACTGGAGATCAGTAGAGAAATAACTCCAGAAAGAATGAAGGGATGGAGAGAAAGCAAAAAAAAAAAAAAAAAAAAAAAAAAAAAAATACCCAGTTGTGGATGCGACTGGTGATAGAAGCAAGGTCCAATGCTGTAAAGAGCAATATTGCATAGGAACCTGGAATGTCAGGTCGATGTATCAAGGGAATTGGAACTGGTCAAACAGGAGATGGAAAGAGTGAACGTCACCATTCTAGGAATCAACGAACTGAAATGGACAGGAATGGGTAAATTTAACTCAGATGACCATTATATCTACTACTGTGGGCAGGAATCCCTTAGAAGAAATGGAGTAGCCATCATGGCCAACAAAAGAGTCCAAAATGCAGTACTTGGATGCAATCTCAAAAACGACAGAATGATCTCTGTTCGTTTCCAAGGCAAACCATTCAATATCACAGTAATCCAAACCTATGCCCCTACCAGTAATGCTGAAGAAGCTGAAGTTGAACGGTTCTATGAAGACCTACAAGACCTTTTAGAACTAATCCCCAAAAAAGATGTCCTTTTCATTATAGGGGACTGGAATGCAAAAGTAGGAAGTCAAGCAACACCAGGAGGAACAGGCAAATTTTGCCTTGGAGTACAGAATGAAGCAAGGCAAAGGCTAAGAGAGTTTTGCCAAAAGAATGCACTGATCATAGCAAACACCCTCTTCCAACAACACAAGAGAAGACTCTACACATGGACATCACCAGATGGTCAACACCGAAATCAGATTGATTATATTCTTTAGAGTCAAAGATGGAGAAGCTCTATACAGTCAGCAAAAACAAGAACAGGAGCTGACTGTGGCTCAGACCATGAACTCCTTATTGCCGAATTCAGACTTAAATTGAAGAAAGTAGGGAAAACCACTAGACCATTCAGGTATGACCCAAGTCAAATGCCTTATGATTATACAGTGGAAGTGAGAAATAGATTTAAGGGCCTAGATCTGATAGATAGAGTGCCTGATGAACTATGGATGGAGGTTCGTGACATTGTACAGGAGACAGGGATCAAGATCATCCTCATGGAAAAGAAATGCAAAAAAGCAAAATGGATGTCTGAGGAGTCCTTTCAAATAGCTGTGAAGAGAAGAGAAGTGAAAAGCAAAGGAGAAAAGGAAAGATATAAGCATCTGAATGCAGAGTTCCAAAGAATAGCAAGGAGAGATAAGAAAGCCTTCCTCAGCTATCAATGCAAAGAAATAGAGGAAAACAACATAATGGGAAAGACTAGAGACCTCTTAAAGAAAATTAGAGGTACCAAGGGAATATTTCATGCAAAGATGGGCTCGATAAAGGACAGAAATGGTATGGACCTAACAGAAGCAGAAGATATTAAGAAGAGGTGGCAAAAATACACAGAAGAACAGTACAAAAAAGAGCTTCATGACCAAGATAATCACGATGGTGTGATCACTGACCTAGGGCCAGACATACTGGAATGTGAAGTCAAGTGGGCCTTAGAAAGCATCACTATGAACAAAGCTAGTGGAGGTGATGGAATTCCAGTTGAGCTATTTCAAATCCTGAAAGATGATGCTGTGAAAGTGCTGCACTCAATATGCCAGCAAATCTGGAAAACTCAGCAGTGGCCACAGGACTGGAAAAGGTCAGTTTTCATTCCATTCCCAAAGAAAGGCAATGCTAAAAAATGTTTAAACTACTGCACAATTGCACTCATTTCAACGGCTAGCAAAGCAATGCTCAAAATTCTTCAAGCTAGGTGTCAACAGTATGTGAGCCGAGAACTTCCAGATGTTCAAGCTGGTTTTAGAAAAGGCAGAGGAACCAGAGATCAAATTGCCAACATCTGCTGGATCATCAGAAAAGCAAGAGAGTTCCAGAAAAACATCTATTTCTGCTTTATTGACTATGCCAAAGCCTTTGACTGTGTGGATCACAATAAACTGTGGAAAATTGTGAAAGAGATGGGAATACCAGACCACCTGACCTGCCTCTTGAGAAACCTATGTGCAGGTCAGGAAGCAACAATTAGAACTGGACATGGAACAACAGACTGGTTCCAAATAGGAAAAGGAGTATGTCAAGGCTGTATATTGTCACCCTGCTTATTTAACTTCTATGCAGAGTACATCATGAGAAACGGTGGGCTGCAAGAGGCACAATCTGGAATCAAGATTGCTGGGGGAAATATCAATAATCTTAGATATGCAGATGACACCACTCTTATGGCAGAAAGTGAAGAGGAACTAAAAAGCCTCTTGATGAAAGTGAAAGAGGAGAGTGAAAAAGTTGGCTTAAAGCTCAACATTCAGAAAATGAAGATCATGGCATCTGATCCCATCACTTCATGGGAAATAGATGGGAAAACAGTGGAAACAGTGTCAGACTTTATTTTTCTGGGCTCCAAAATCACTGCAGATGATGACTGCAGCCATGAAATTAAAAGACGCTTACTCCTTGGAAGGAAAGTTATGACCAACCTAGATAGCATATTCAAAAGCAGAGACATTGCCAACAAAGGTCCGTCTAGTCAAGGCTATGGGTTTCCACTTTTCATGTATGGATGTGAGAGTTGGACTGTGAGGAGGGCTGAGCAACGAAGAATTGATGCTTTTGAACTGCAGAGTTGGAGAAGACTCTTGAGAGTCCCTTGGACTGCAAGGAAATCCAGCCAATCCATCCTAAAGGAGATCAGTCCTGGGTGTTCATTGGAAGGACTGATGCTAAAGCTGAAACTCCAGTACTTTGGCCGCCTCATGCGAAGTGTTGACTCTTGGAAAAGTCCCTGATGCTGGGAGGGATTGGAGGCAGGAGGAGAAGGGGAAGACAGAGGATGAGATGGCTGGATGGCATCACCGACTCGATGAACATGAGTTTGAGTGAACTCCAGGAGTTGGTGATGGACAGGGAGGCCTGGCATGCTTTGATTCTTGGGATCGCAAAGAGTCGGACATGACTGAGCGACTGAAGTGAACTGAACTGAATCATATTTTAGTGGGCTGTCTTTTATAATTGTGTCATTTTCCTATGTATAAAATGGAAATAAAAGTGAATTAAAATTGTAATTATCTTAATAAGCAAAATTAAAAGTTGGCAACTTTATGTTGGTCGTTACCGATTGGTAGAGGGACATGGATTTTACTGGTCCACGAAGTCCCAGAATCTCAAAATCATTTTGGAAAATTACATTCACATGGTTTTTTAGATTGTTTTTTTTTTTTTCTTTCCATTTGGATCTCTGGAGATAATTACATGTTTATTAGTGATTTATGTACAAATGAATATTTTCTTATAGTTTTTGACCCACCCGGACTCTCACTCTTATGTTCCACTTTTTATTTAAAATTATCTGTGATATTTGGTAAAAACTCCAAATCCTTTTCTATCATTGAAAATTCCAAATTTCTTGCAATCTTTGTACAATTAGTATTTGGAACTATTTTGAGATATTTAATTCCGAATTTAAATATTTAAGATAGTTCAAAATACGAACGGTAGGTGGTGCTAGTGAGTTTCTGACAAAATAGTTTCACCCTTAAATTTACTACAGAATGGGGGGGAAATTGGATGAGTCACAACTTCAAGAAATGTCCAGAGTTTTAGGATTTTAAAAATACTTTAACTTTAAAATACTAAATTAATTGGTTAAAACATCAACACGTGTTACTTGGGGTACAACAAGATACTATATCAAATCTCTTTTCTCTGGTTTTAATGCCATTTTATACCTGAAAATGCCATGAAAATACTTTTGAGATAAGACATGGATCTAAATGTAAATTCCTGGCTTTTTTTTAAAATAGAGAAAGAGCTCTTAAACTATTTACCTTAGTAAATTTCCATGGGGCCTTTGTGGCTGTTGGAAAGTGTGCATTCAAATCATTAACAAGCTCTGAATAGAAGAAATAATACAAACATTTGCAGCTTAATGTGGCCACTGAGAAATAAGCAAGCTACATTTTTATGTGAAAATGCTAAGAAAAATGTAATTTTTGTCTATTGTTATCCTCAGGAATAACCTGTTTTAAAATTGTGAAATTTCCATGGAAATACAACATTAAAAAAAAAAACAAAAACAAAAACTCCTTTGGAACTCACAATACATTTAATTTGTGTGATAATATGATAATGGCAGTGGAGTTACCATTTGGTTATTGTGCTTCTGAAAATATTTTTGGCTGAGATACATTATAATAGAGTCATGCTGCTGCTGCTGCTGCTGCTAAGTCACTTCAGTCGTGTCCGACTCTGTGCGACCCCATAGACGGCAGCCAACCAGGCTCCTCTGTCCATGGGATTCTCCAGGCAAGAACACTGAAGTGGGTTGCCATTTCCTCCTCCAATGCATGAAAGTGAAAAGTCAAAGTGAAGTTGCTCAGTCGTGTCCAACTATTAGCGACCCCATGGACTGCAGCCTACCAGGCCCCTCCATCCATGGGATTCTCCAGGCAGGAGTACTGGAATGGGGTGCCATATAAGTTACAGCAAATCTCATGCTTCTCATTTCAATTTTATTCACATTATTGGAAACTGGATTTCCCAATGCATTTCTAAAATTAAGCACATATTGGTCCTGGGAAGTTTGAGTTGGTCTAGGCTAGGAGGAGGATGGGATGGAGAGACATGAAATGGCTCATTATTTTCTTCCAGTGTTTTTCAGCATTTTGATGTTGAACTGTTTTTGTCCCCCTTGCTGCTGCTGCTGCTGCTGCTAAGTCGCTTCAGTCGTGTCCGACTCTGTGCGACCCCATAGATGGCAGCCCACCAGGCTTCCCCATCCCTGGGATTCTCCAGGCAAGAACACTGGTGTGGGTTGCCATTTCCTTCTTCAATGCATGAAAGTGAAAAATGAAAGTGAAGTCGCTCAGTCGTGTCCGATTCTTAGCGACCCCATGGACTGCAGCCTACCAGGCTCCTCCATCCATGGAATTTTCCAGGCAAGAGTACTGGAGTGGAGTGCCATTGCCTTCTCCATTTGTCCCCCTTAGGGAGGACTAAACTAATGTGCCTCCATGGAAATAGTAGAATGAAAATTATGTCAAAACTATCTAGTGAAGTTTTTAAAAACAAAGTTTTTAAAATATTTTAAACATTTAAACCTTTAAAATGATCACAGTCCATCAAAATCTCATCCACGTCTCAATAAGATATACTTATGGAAACTGCTATAAGCTGATTCTTGCCTGTCTACAAATATACTCATTTTGAGAAGAAAAAAAAAAAGAAGAAATATATTTACACAAGTTTTTAAAAATGAACTAGTTAATTCTCTGCCAAAAATTATTTGTTTCACTGATTTTTTTTAAGCAATCAAATTTAAACAGTGAAAGAAATCTAGATTCTATATCTTGATGTGTGAAAAATCACTTTAAGTATTTTCCACATAATAAATAGAGCCATTAAGACACAATTTGTCAGTGCCCTTGGAACCCTAAAACTTTTTACACTGGCCAAGTGAAACATTCAAATTTATAAAACTCAGGAGAACGCCATATTTTCTTCCTAAGTATTTTGGACTTTTGCAAAATGAAAGCTCTATTCTCAACACTTTTGCAAATAATCCAGTGAGCCCATATGGAAAGCATCATGCATTTGGAGATGTTGCATATAATTTATTTTACCATTACAGAAGCCACTATAATAATTTAATTAGAATATAGGTTTGTTTTTTGCCTTGTGTTCCTCTAATTGCTTTCCTTGAAATGCATACTAATTCTTGAAATTGTTCTGAAATGTAATATGAAATGGAGTGAATTAAGTGTACAATTCCTCCTATTACTAGAAAATGTATAGCGTTTTATATGAGAAATCTATCAGAATTGAAGGTTCTGATTTTTTTTCTAATATACAAAACTTATTGTGTTCAAAGTAGTAAAGACTCATTTATTTCAAATTATTATCAGTTTATTCTCTGAAAGTCCACACTGGAAATATAACCCAGAATGAATAAGAATCAGCCCAATTGCTGAAATATGGAGTTCTGTGCAGACACTACCATTACTGTTAGGTGGTATGACTATGAAAATTTTAAGACTTCAATATATAAAATGACTTAAAATGTTAGAAATAATAGTAAGAATTTACATTCCTAACCCTTTGAGTTTTAAGCAGGAACAAAATAGCCAAATGTTATGCTGTTGTTTTAATATAGCCGTCACCCAGGAAGCAGGAGAAAACAATGGCACCCCACTCCAGTACTCTTGCCTGGAGAATCCCAAGGACGGAGGAGCCTGGAAGGCTGCAGTCTATGGGGTTGCTGAGGGTCGGACACGACTGAGCGACTTCACTTTCACTTTTCACTTTCTTGAAGAAGGAAATGGCAACCCACTCCAGTGTTCTTACCTGGCGATTCCCGGGGACGGGGGACCCTGGTGGGCTGCCGTCTATGGGATCGCACAGAGTCGGACATGACGGAAGGGACTTAGCAGCAGCAGCACCCAGGAAGCACATCCTCATTCTATACTATCATCACAATATGAATATGAGAACATATTTCAAAAGAGGAGGAGAGAATGATTTAGGAAAAAGCATATTTTTACTTGGATTCATTTTGGTAAGTCATTCCATTTAACATAGCACTTTAAATGTATATATTTAATTTAAAGTATGTGTATAGATAATCATGGTTTAAATGGGGAAATGGCCCTTCATAAAGAATAGGATGGAGGGGATGGATATTTTTCAGGACTGTGTACCAATTTCTTTGTTGGGTGCCTTATAAATATTATCTCATTTATAGGTATCTACAGTCTTTGGAAGGACTGATGTTGAAGCTGAAGCTCCAATACTTTGGCCATCTGATGTGAAGAGCTGACTCATTGAAAAAGACACTGAGAAACGTCTATTTAGTTCTTTGGCCCATTTTTTGATTGGGTCATTTATTTTTCTGGAGTTGAGCTGTAGGAGTTGCTTGGGTGCACTGGGACGACCCAGAGGGATGGAATGGGGAGGGAGGAGGGAGGAGGGTTCAGGATGGGGAACACATGTATACCTGTGGCGGATTCATTTTGATATTTGACAAAACTAATACAGTTATGTACAGTTTAAAAATAAAATAAAATTTAAAAAAAAAAGACACTGATGCTGGGAAAGATTGAAGGCAAAAGGAGAAGAGGGTGGCAAATGATGAGCTGGTTAGATAGCATCACTCACTCAATGGACATGAATGTGAGCAAACTTCGGGAGATAGTGAAGGATGGGGAAGCATGGCTTGCTGCAGTCCATGGGGTCACAAAGAGTCAGACATGACTTAGAGACTGAACAACAACAACGGTTGCTATTACTGGAAAACAGTACCTTGAAAGAGTTTGAGATAACTGATTTTTATGTTCCTGTTTTAAAAAAGTACCTCAGATACTAGAGTAGGATATAGGATAAATGGAATTCATGTAATAGGGAAGAACAAATCTGACTCCATATTGGACCTATTTCTTTTTCTTTAACCTTTGTATTTGACTGCTATTGCTACAGGTTAAGAATGCTGCCTAGAGCATGAAATATACAGGATAGCTTATTCTCAAGGCTTTGACCTTTGAAGGTATAATCATTTTCCATTCATACAGAGATAAAAAGTTGCAGAACAGAGATTATCATTTGTCTTGTTGGAGGTTATCAGAACATTGTGACTGGACTTATGTGAACAGCTGCTAGAACAAAGGATTCTGGCACCAAGAAGTTTGCAGCAACCAACCACACCCCTTTTTAATATAAAATAAGCCTGAATTCTAACTCAGGTAATAGTTCTTTGAAAAATGATCTAACCTCTCAGTGTGCTGGCTTTCTGAATAAAGTTGCTGTTTCTTGTCCCAACAACTTGTCTCTCAATTCATTGGCTTCTCATGACTCAAGCAGTATGAGACTAGACTCTTAACATTTACATTGAAACTAGAGTATCAAAATATCTAACCTGGAGTTTAAAATAGCTATAGTTTAAGATAAGAAAAATAATTCCCTTGGTGAATAATATGCTTTATATGTGTCAAATCTGAAAGGTAAATCTTCTACCTGCTCAGGACTCTGAAGAGGTAGGCATACTGAATTCAGATGGGATACATTCTTGGATATTAACCATTTACATGTAAGTAACTATTTTATACAAAAATAAATGTTTGTATCAACCAATATTATAAAACCTTATGACAACACTACAGTGTACAGTTCTATCTCTGATTAATAGAACACAAAATTGAGTTTAAACAAAGCAAACGGTGTCAAATAGAACTATGTCACATTTCCTTTAGTGCAACTGTTGTTGATATGGATTTAATAAGTGAAGGAGAAAGAGACAAATAATATTATTTTCTTTTTGATTTAAAGGGGTCATATACAGAAGGGCCATTTTAATGTAGGTCATCACTTTAAGCCAGTTCAGTCCAAAGGGTACCAAAAAATTAACAAAACCAAAATGTCATTTTAATCTTGATGTTCTTATGCACACATGGGCTTATAGTTAAACGTAGGTTGACCTGACAAGGAGCAACATTCTCATGTATAAGAGTCATCATTTAAATGCCACTTTAATTATGAAATTATGTATCAGTTCAGTTTTCAGTCACTCAGTAGTGTCCAACTCTTTTTCACCCCATGGACTGTAGCACGCCAGGCTTCCCTCTCCATCACTAACTCCCGGAGCTTGCTCAAACTCATGTCCATCAGGTCAGTGATGCAATCCAGCCATCTCATCCTCTGTTGTCACCTTCTCTTCCTGCCTTCAATCTTTCCCAGCATCAGGGTCTTTTCCAATGAGTCAGTTTTTCACATCAGGTGGCCAGAGTATTGGAGTTTCAGCTCCAGCATCAGTCCTTCTAATGAATATTCAGGACTGATTTCCTTTAGGATTGACTGATTGGATCTCCTTGCAGTCCAAGGGACTCTCAAGAGTCTTCTCCAACATCACAGTTCAAAAGCATCAATTCTTCGGTGCTCAGCTTTTTTTATAGTCCAACTCTCACATCCATACATGACAATCAGTAAGTCCTAAAGGCACTGTTTATTGGACTAAAGCTGACACTGGGTTGGGCCTCTCAATATGAAGTTAAAGTAACAAATGAAGAATATAATGATTATGACAGACAGAAGTTTTACCAGAAAATCCAGGGCTGGCCCAGAATGTGTTGATCATAGACCTTAAAGAAAAGAGTAATACCAGGTGCTTTTGACCAAAAAAATAAAATAAAATAAAAATAAAAAATTGTGTTGATTACAAAATCAACATTTAGAACACCCTCTTATTTATGTGAATTCTTGGCTCTGCCCTGTAGTAGGAAGGGCAGCACTGAGGTGTTCCAGAACGTGGGAGGGAAATGGGAGGCCAATACCAACTGGCAGATGTCATTTCAGGATTCTGTGGGCTGTAAGCTGTTCAAGAGCAAAGGCCATTCTTGTTATTAACCCATCTTCTATAACCCACCACTGTTTAACACAGTAGTCTGCAGCAAGTATAGTGCAATAAACATATGTTGATGATGGTAATATTGTCTTTGAAGGATTAAGATGATCTGCAACACAATGAGAAGCAGATGGATGAACACAAACTTTGAGAGAATGAAAAATAACCCCTTTGCTGAGTCAACTAATTGACTATTGAAATGTTTAAGTGCTAGGTATGATTCAAGATTGCTGCCCTCTAGGAGTCAGCCTGCTTGAAAAATAATACACATTACACAAATCCAACAAGCGATTTATTCCAATGCCTTAAACAGATTATCTCTTATTAGCCAGTGTGTAAGGTTTGAAAATTTTGAAGTGAATTTTTAAAGCAAAGGGAATTCTTAAAAATATTTCAGGGAAACAGAATTCTATATATTCTACCTGTTTAATAAAGGAAATATCAACATTGTATTTATTTTAATAAATAATGAATATCCAAGCAATAATAATGTTCCAGAAACTACTCTTCATGCTGCACAGTGATATCAAACACAGATAAGTGCAACAAAAGACAAAACAGTGGGCTCTATTTCCCCTCCCCAAACATCTAATCATCAATGATAAAAATCCAGTTCATGTCTGGCCATTGAGCAGAGGAACTGCAGTAATTTTCCAGAGAAGTCTCATTAGAAAAAGCCAAATTTGGAAATTCCTGGCGATCCAGTGGTTAGGACTCCATGCTCTCACTGCTGAGGGCCCAGGTTTGATCCCTGGTTGAGGTACAAAAATCCCATTAGTTGGGCAGTTGACCAAATAATTTTTTTTTTTTAAAGAAAAATCCAAATTGAATCCAAGTTTCCCAAGACTTCAAATCTTTTTGAAGATGGCCAATTCCCATTATAAAAATATCTACCCTAGGGATTGTATGAGATGTTAAGAGATTATGTTGTTATATTATGTGGTTTTAAAATTATGCAAGATAATAATCAAAGAGCCTGCTTTAATAGAAAAATATAAAAATAGCACTTAGAAATTAAGGAAAGCTCATTGGACCAAACTTTGATGTAGATGGGACAAAGAAAGATATCAGGAGGAAAAACAGCTCCAAGAGAGAATGCATTACTTGGAAAGTAAGTAGGACCTGGGTAGAAGTCTTGCTGCATTGGAGCATTCTGGGAATAACAATTGTGTGATTAAGGAAAAGTATAATCTTTGTTTATACTAAAGTAGTAGAGATTTTTTAAAGTTATTGTCACAGAAAAAAATAATATTCTAAGGTGCTAGTATACTATGAAATAAACAGTTACACACAACCTTTTTTTCTTTTATTTTTTTATTACATGTTTCTTTTTTTTTAATTTTATTTTATTTTTAAACTTTACAATATTGTATTAGTTTTGTCAAATATCGAAATGAATCCACCACAGGTATACTTGTGTTCTCCATCCTGAACCCTCCTCCCTCCTCCCTCCCCATACCCTCCCTCTGGGTCGTCCCAGTGCACCAGCCCCAAGCATCCAGTATCGTGCATCGAACCTGGACTGGCAACTCATTTCATACATGATATTATACATGTTTCAATGCCATTCTCCCAAATCTCCCCACCCTCTCCCTCTCCCTCTCCCACAGAGTCCATAAGACTGATCTATACATCAGTGTCTCTTTTGCTGTCTAGTACACAGGGTTATTGTTACCATCTTTCTAAATTCCATATATATATATGCGTTAGTATACTGTATTGGTATGTTTCTTTCTGGCTTACTTCACTCTGTATAATAGGTTCCAGTTTCATGAAGCAACTGACAAACAACTAATCTCAAAAATATACAAGCAACTCCTACAGCTCAATTCCAGAGAAATAAATCACCCAATCAAAAAATGAGCCAAAGAACTAAATAGACATTTCTCCAAAGAAGACATACAGATGGCTAACAAACACATGAAAAGATGCTCAACATCACTCATTATCAGAGAAATGCAAATCAAAACCACTATGAGGTACCATTTCACGCCAGTCAGAATGGCTGCGATCCAAAAGTCAACAAGCAATAAATGCTGGAGAGGGTGTGGAGAAAAGGGAACCCTCTTACACTGTTGGTGGGAATGCAAACTAGTACAGCCACTATGGAGAACAGTGTGGAGATTCCTTAAAAAAACCTGGAAATAGAACTGCCTTATGATCCAGCAATCCCACTGCTGGGCATACACACTGAGGAAACCAGAGGGGAAAGAGACACGTGTACCCCAATGTTCATCACAGCACTGTTTATAATAGCCAGGACATGGAAGCAACCTAGATGCCCATCAGCAGATGAATGGATAAGAAAGCCGTGGTATATATACACAATGGAGTATTACTCAGCCATTAAAAAGAATACATTTGAATCAGTTCTAATGAGGTGGATGAAACTGGACCTTTTTTCTAAAGCTGATTTTAGGAAAAATCTCTTAAATTGAGTCAACTGTGCAAAGGAAATTGCAGGGAAATTTCATTCTTCAAAATCTATAGAAAGCCATATTCTATTCTTTCTCTATATCTGAGAAAGTGGTGTTTTTCCTTTCCTCACTCTTTTTTCCACTTATGCCCTGGATCCCATTTCATCTCAACATCTCTGAAGCCTTGCTCCATCAATTCCCTCTTCTCTCTGCATGTGATCTTTGATCTCATCTTTTCTACCCTTTCCTTTCTTTTAACCCACATGCACGCTCTGGTTTCCTTATCCTCAAGTTAAAACATGCAAACAAATACACACTTTGATCCTTGATCTGGGAAGATTCCACATGCCACAGGGCAACTGGGCCCACAAACCCAACTACTGAGCTTGCAAGTCGCAACTACTGAGCCCGCATGCCTTAGAGTCCATGCTCTACCACAACAGAAGCCACCGTAATGAGAAGCCCAAGCACTGCAACTAGAAAGTAGCCCCTATTTGGCATAACTAGAGAAAGCCCACACAGCAACAAAGACCCAGTGCAGCAAATAAGTACATAAATAAAATAGAAATTTTCTTGATCTTCTTTTTTTTCTCCCCACACTGTGCAGCATGTGGGATCTTAGTTCCCCAACCAGAGATCAAACCTGTGCCCTGTGCAGTGGAAGCATGGAGTGTTAACCACTGGACTGCCAAGGAAGTCTGTGATCTCTGACTTCTTTGAGTTCTATTTCTCTTCCTCTGTCCCATAATTAAACTTCTCAATAATCTATACTTACCGTTCTCAATAATCTACACTTAAACGTTTTGCAATTTGGCTATCCTCCCACATCACTTTGTTTTGTTTCCATTCCTTTCTTGTAATTGAAACTACATTCGAAGCAGGGGCTCCTAAGCTGGTACTCATTCACAAGAATTCAGAGTTCTCAAAATTTGCATCAGAAAAAAATAAATTTTTATTTTCACTAACCACTAACTCAAAATTGACATGTTCTTCTATTATGAATATAGGCAGAAAATCACAGTAGGATTAGCAGTATCTGTGAATCTGTAACCGATAGGAGCCACAGATATTTTCATACCACATATTTGTCATTGCATAGATCTTAAAATGCCATTTATACTCATCACTACTTTGGAATTAAGGTAGTTATTAGATTGTACATGATTGCAGTCTTTCTGTCTACAGATGCTTTGTCCACATAGATAGCCAACTATTGGACAATTCTGCTCCTACTGGTCATTTGCCCACCAAACTCTGAAGTCACATGTTCTCACATTGGTAAACCAAGCATATAAGTCACCTTCTGATATTCCCTACCTATAGCTGATAATTGACCAACACAGAAGTAAATGAGCCAAAGATCACTCCAAAGTTTATTGTTTTTATTCAAGCTAAGCAACAACAACATTCACACTATGTCTTCTGGAAAATAAAACCTAATTTTAAATTGCCTGTATTTGAAGTGTATCACCTTGTTACTCAGTGATAAATCAGACATATGTTACTGTATCACCAAATTTTTAAATATTTTGAAAACAACATTTCTATATAATTGAGTTCCTTTTAGAAGCTACATATTTTATTTAATGCATTTAAATGCGTTACTCTGAGAAAGGATCTCTAGGCCTTACTAGATTGCCAAAAGATCCATGGAACAAACAAGGGTTAGGAACTACTGCTCTCAGTTCAGTTCAGTCGCTCAATCGTGTTCGACTCTTTGTGACCCCATGAATCGCAGCACGCCATGTCTCCCTGTCCATCACCAACTACCGGAGTTCACTCAGACTCACGTCCATCGAGTCAGTGATGCCATCCAGCCATCTCATCCTCTGTCTTCCCCTTCTCCTCCTGCCCCCAATCCCTCCCAGCATCAGAGTCTTTTCCAATGAGTCAGTGCTTCACATGAGGTGGCCAAAGTACTGGAGTTTCAGCTTTAGCATCATTCCTTCCAAAGAAATCCCAGGGCTGATATCCTTCAGAATGGACTGGTTGGATCTCCTTGCAGTCCAAGGGACTCTCAAGAGTCTTCTCCAACACCACAGTTCAAAAGCATCAATTCTTCAGCGCTCAGCTTTCTTCAGAGTCCAACTCTCACATCCATACATGACCACTGGAAAAACCACAACCTTGACTAGACGGACCTTTGTTGGCAAAGTAATGTCTCTGCTTTTGAATATGCTATCTAGGTTGGTCAGAACTTTCCTTCCAAGGAGTAAGTGTTTTTTTTGTTTGTTTGTTTGTTTTTTAATTTCATGGCTGCAGTCACCATCTGCAGTGATTTTGGAGCCCAAAAAAATAAAGTCTGACACTGTTTCCACTGTTTCCCCATCTATTTCCCATGAAGTGATGGGACCAGATGCCATGATCTTCATTTTCTGAATGATAAGTTTTAAGCCAACTTTTTCACTCTTCTCTTTCACTTTCATCAAGAGGCTTTTTAGTTCCTCTTCACTTTCTGCCATAAGTGTGGTGTCATCTGCATATCTTATGCTTATACAGTGGAAGTGAGAAATAGATTTAAGGGACTAGATCTGATAGATAGAGTGCCTGATGAACTATGAACTGAGGTTCGTGACATTGTACAGGAGACAGGGATAAAGACCATCTCCATGGAAATGAAATGCAAAAAATCAAAATGGCTGTCTGGGGAGGCCTTACAAATAGCTGTGAGAAGAAGAGAAGTGAAAAGCAAAGGAGAAAAGGAAAGATATAAGCATCTGAATGCAGAGTTCCAAAGAATAGCAAGAAGAGATAAGAAAGCCTTCCTCAGCGATCAATGCAAAGAAATAGAGGAAAACAACAGAATGGGAAATACTAGAGATCTCTTCAAGAAAATTAGAGATACCAAGGGAACATTTCATGCAAAGATGGGCTCGATAAAGGACAGAAATGGTATGGACCTAACAGAAGCAGAAGATATTAAGAAGACGTGGCAAGAATACACAGAAGAACTGTACAAAAAAGATCTTCACGACCCAGATAATCACGATGGTGTGATCACTGACCTAGAGCCAGACATCCTGGAATGTGAAGTCAAGTGGGCTTTAGAAAGCATCACACGAACAAAGCTAGTGGAGGTGATGGAATTCCAGTTGAGCTATTCCAAATCCTGAAAGATGATGCTGTGAAAGTGCTGCACTCAATATGCCAGCACATTTGGAAAACTCAGCAGTGGCCACAGGACTGGAAAAGGTCGGTTTTCATTCCAATCCCAAAGAAAGGCAATGCCAAAGAATGCTCAAACTAATGCACAATTGCACTCATCTCACACGCTAGTAAAGTAATGCTCAAAATTCTCCAAGCCAGGCTTCAGGAATATGTGAACCGTGAACTTCCTGATGTCCAAGCTGGTTTTAGAAAAGGCAGAGCAACCAGAGACCAAATTGCCAAAATCTGCTGGATCATGGAAAAAGCAAGAGAGTTCCAGAAAAACATCTATTTCTGCTTTAATGACTATGCCAAAGCCTTTGACTGTGTGGATCACAATTAACTGTGGAAAATTTTGAAAAAGATGGGAATACCAGACCACCTAACCTGCCTCTTGAGAAATCTGTATGCAGGTCAGGAAGGAACAGTTAGAACTGGACATGGAACAACAGACTGGTTTCAAAAAGGAAAAGGAGTACGTTAAGGCTGTATATTGTCACCCTGCTTATTTAACTTCTATGCAGAGTACATCATGAGAAACGCTGGGCTGGAAGAAGCACAAGCTGGAGTCAAGATTGCCAGAGAAATATCAATAACCACTGCTCTAGAGGGTCACAAATAATGCTACATCAAATGCCTTTTTTTACCAGTCAATAATTAAAACTCTTGTTCTTCTGAGATTTCAGATAAATTGAAGAATAATGAGAACTTCTTTTCTTATTTCTAGAACTTTTTCTTCCAGAGCCTCTTACACTGTTAAGCAGCCCCTACAACTTGTCAATATCTCTTCCACTGGTTCACATGATATTGCAACCCCCGATTGTCATATTTCTCTAGCAGTTTCTCCTCAGTCTCTCACAGACTTAGCATTCATCAGACCTTTAATTAGTTTTGAAATCTCACACTGATCTTTGAATCTCTGTCTCCAGCAAAACTAATGTCAAATCAGTATCCATAACCTGTTAATTCTTTCTTACTAATAATGTCTGTTACACATATCTCTTACTTCTCATCACTGCCATTACCTTAGTCCAGGTTCTCAGGGCATGGTTCTAAATCTAGTAGAACAGCTTCGTAACTGGTATCCTTCACTTCAGTCTCTTTTCCAATCCAACCAACATAATGTTTCTTGAATACTGTTTTCAGTGCATCAGTTTGATTAGATAATTCCCCATCCTTAATTTTGCCTTCAAGGTTTTCTTCAGTGCAAAACTGCTTTGCATTCAAGGTTTTATAAGGTCCTTTCGTGTAAGCAACAAAATTGGGTAACTGGAAAAAAAAAATGAAAGAGGGAAAAAAAAAAGAAAGAAAAGACGAAATACTTAATAGAAGGAGAGAGTGTAGCTCACAGAATTAAAGGACCTGAAAAGTGTCAGACTTAGAAGTAACACAAGCTAAGAAAAATCCAGAATTTCAAGTAGAAGGAAAAAAATGGAGTAACCAATCAACGTTTTTTCTCTCATTTTTTTACTCTGCTTAAAACCTAACCTCCGGGAGATCATTAAATGGACCTAGCTTGGTTTACAAGGGCTTCCCAGGTGGCTTCAGTGGTAAAGAATCTGCCTGTCAATGCAGGAGACATGGGTTTCATCCCTGGTTGGGGAAGATCCCCTGGAGGAGGAAATGGCAACCCACTCCAGCATTCCATGCTGGGAAAATCCCATGGACACAGGAGCCTAGTGGGCTACAGTCTGTGGGGTTACAAAAAGTCTGACACAACTGAGCACATACACATACACACAGAGCTTGGTTTACATGTCCACTCTTTAGCTAGGAAGGGCAAGACACTTTGACTTGCATATATATAAAGACTATCCATATTAGAGGAAAATTAATTTTGCCACAGAATTTCTAAAAGAGGTAATGTATGCTGGACAGCCCTACACAATAAATGTCCACTACCATGCAATTTTCCTATAAAACCCCAACATATTATCCATACATGTTTCTACTTTTATACATGCTCAGTGCTCTAACCAAACTGCTCCACTTACCTTTTCATGGGTCATTCCTAGTACTTTTCTAACTTTTGAACTCTATTCATACCATTCATTCCTTCAGGAAAGTCTTGGTCTTTCCTTTTCTTCTGTTGAAATCCCTTTCACTCTTTAAGATCTAAATCAAACATCTCTAAAGCCTATTTGAATTTAGACAAAAGTCATCTCTCTGTGGTCTTTGTTAAGATCATTTTAGGGCAGTTAGTTATCTCATAATGCCTGTACTGTGATTGTGTTTGAACAAATTTTACTTCTCATACAATAGGAAAAGGAGTACATCAAGGCTCTGTATTGTCACCCTGCTTATTTAACTTATATGCAGAGTACATCATGAGAAACGCTGGGCTGCAAGAAGCACAGGCTGGAATCAAGATTGCTGGAAGAAATATCAATAACCTCAGATATGCAGATGACACCACCCTTATGGCAGAAAGTGAAGAGGAACTAAAAAGCCTCTTGATGAAAGTGAAAGAGGAGAGTGAAAAAGTTGGCTTAAAGCTCAACATTCAGAAAATGAAGATCATGGCATCCGGTCCCATCACTTCATGGGAAATAGATGGGGAAACAGTGGAAACAGTGTCAGACTTTATTTTTCTGGGCTCCAAAATCACTGCAGATGGTGACTGCAGCCATGAAATTAAAAGACACTTACTCCTTGGAAGGAAAGTTCTGACCAACCTAGATAGCATATTCAAAAGCAGAGACATTACTTTGCCAACTAAGGTCCGTCTAGTCAAGGCTATGGTTTTTCCAGTGGTCATGTATGGATGTGAGAGTTGGACTGTGAAGAAAGCTGAGCGCTGAAGAATTGATGCTTTTGAACTGTGGTGTTGGAGAAGACTCTTGAGAGTCCCTTGGACTGCAAGGAAATGCAAGCAGTCCATTCTAAAGGAGATCAGTCCTGGGTGTCTGGAAGGAATGATGCTAAAGCTGAAACTCCAGTACTTTGGCCACCTCATGCAAAGAGTGGACTCATTGGAAAAGACTCTGATGCTGGGAGGGATTGGGGGCAGGAGGAGAAGGGGACGACAGAGGATGAGATGGCTGGATGGCATCACCGACTCGCTGGACGTGAGTTTGAGTGAATTCCTGGAGTTGGTGATGGACAGGGAGGCCTGGCATGCTGCAATTCATGGGGTCGCAGAGAGTCAGACATGACTGAGTGACTGAACTGAACAAGCAAGCATATAATCTCTGTAAGGGCAGAGAATCGCAATATTCAGGCATTGGCTTTGTATATAGTAGGCAGTCAATAAATACTTCATGCCCCACAGGCAGGCGGAGGTGATGTTAGCGGGAGAGGACCTTGGTATCTCAAGTCTTAGGTACAGAAGAGGTGAGCATCTTTGGCTGCTGGCAGATCGAACTAGAGGCTGGGGGTCAGGCCTTGGGCTTGGCCAAGAGTCAGGGACACTTGGCCGCATCGATCGGGGACTCAGTGCCATGGGTTGGCTGAGGCACTCTGGGGCCAATGGATGGGCCAAGGATGGGTTTCTGCCCTCACACCTTGAAGCCCACTCCTGCCAGGTGCCTGTGCTGCCCAAGCGAGCCTGGCTCCCCACTTCTAGAGCTCCTAATGACAGCCCATCATGATGCATGCCCACAGCAAATCCTAGCGACCTGTCAAACTGTGGCCTCATCCTAAGGTTGTTGGAAATTGATTTGAGAGTTGGAAAAGGAATATGAATCAGGCCCACAATTGCCTCCCCAAGAGTCTTAACCCACTGATACTGTTACCTGCTAAGTAGAAAACCATTTTTAAGTAAATGTGAGTGAAATTGGTCTTAGGAGAAAAGAAACCTTTCAAAGTTACTATGGCACCCTAATATAACATCAATTCATTTTTGCAGCATATTTGAATTGGCCTTTGTTGTTGTATCATTTTTTAGTCTATGATAATACAGAAGTTATGGAAGTAAAAGTTGTGGTTGATTGATCAGGATGCAATGTAATATACACTGGCCATTTTTAATTAAGTGAATATATTTTTGATTATCTTTATCTTTCTGTGTCCATAATAAGTGATTTTGTATGGGCAGAAAATAAGCACACATTAAGCCTTTTAAATATACTTAGTTTTAATGAGTCTAAAAATACTTTTGTAAAGAACAAAAGAATGAGTGAAAAACGGAGAGTGGATCTATAGTTTGGTTTCCTGGAATCTTACCAGCAAAATTATAGTGCATTTAGAAATATATCTCTGAGACAGACTGTGTCTCAGATCTCGGACAGATCAGTCTTACAGCTCCATGTTACAGCTCAGTTTTAGTTAGAAAATAAAGTAAAATACATCCTCGAGTCATGAGGGGATGTTGTCTCAAAAGACACGAAGAGAAGAGAAAGAGCCCCGGCCCTTTGGCTCCTTTTTATATGTTTTTTTTTTTTTTTTTCTCCTCCTCCTGGGCCTACCCTATGTAAATTGGGCTAGCCAGGAGTGCTGTTTGTTCTACCCGAGGGCCTCATTCCAGTCCTCGGACCTTCCTTTGTTCTGTTTCACCGGCTTTTCCCTTCCTTTTCTTTTAACCACCCCCATTCTGGACTTCTTTTTCCTATTGTAATTACCTAACACTTGGAGAAGGCAATGGCACCCCACTCCAGTACTCTTGCCTGGAAAATCTCATGGATGGAGGAGCCTGGTAGGCTGCAGTCCATGGGACCGCTAAGAGTCGGACATGACTGAGCGGCTTCACTTTCACTTTTCACTTTCATGCATTGGAGAAGGAAATGACAACCCACTCCAGTGTTCTTGCCTGGAGAATCCCAGGGATGGGGGAGTCTGGTGGGCTGCCATCTCTGGGATTGCCCAGACTCAGACACGACTGAAGTGACTTAGCAGCAGCAGCAAGTATAGAAGAGAAATCTTAAAATTGGGCCAATAGATCAATGTGTTTTGTTACTAAGCACTAACATGTGTATTTGACTGATTGGAGTTTTCTTAATGAATCAACTTTTGCCCCAGAGCCACCAGTTATTTCACTGTCATCTCCTAAAACCTAAGAGGGATTCTGAAGAACTTCAAAACCATCCTTTCATTCAGTGAGAATCTGAATCCCAAAGCTGTAGTGTTCCAAATAGAAATCACAGGAAACATGAAACTAATTCCTCACTAAAACAATTACAAATCTTTTTGTAATGATAGGTGAGGATGGTGATATGAGTACTCAGCAACATGTACACCATTGCAAGAATTTGTGGCTTATCTGAATATAACTATTGACTGTCACCTACACCCCTCAATCTAGATCTGTGAATTTTAAAAACTTAAATGAACAAATAAGGGTAAATCAAATCTTTGAATAAGATTTTACAAAGGAGTGTCCTTTCAGCCTTTAAAAATGTTGTTCCATACAACCTGGAATATTTTTAGGGCTCTCATACTACACAGACTATTTGAAAGTTTGCAACATCTAAGGTTCTGCTAGTTACTATGTTTATGACTAGATATAAAGGTTACACAACAAATATCCTAGTGTAGAAACATATTTTACAATGCTTGATTTGGATGTCTTTAGTTTTCAGCCTTTATGTTTTCCTTATAATTGGTAGTGATCTTTCTATCCCTTTATCCTGATGCCTAAAAAGGGTTAACATGCCTATTATAAAGGATTAACAAAGACAAGGGAATTGGCAACTGAATTGCATTGGCTATTACCAGAGTGAAAATTGAGAGGAACTGGGAGGTTCCCGTAATCATAGCAGGAATTATGTCACAGTAGAAATAACACTGAAATAAACCTTTTGCAACAAAGATCATTCTCTTGAACCTCCCCAACTGGTTAGGGTTGGTTTCGACTGAGGTGGAGCTGACTCTGCCATTACGTTGTTGTTATTATTACTGATAATTATTTTTATTGTGCCATGCAATATCTACATGGTATTTTATATTAATAGCTTTGCATATAAAAACCAAGTCTCTTTCTTTCAGTTCTTGAAGTATTACTTGGAGGAAATAGTCAGGGGGCAAGCAGAATTTTTTAAAGTAGAATTTCATGTTTTATAGAGATATACAGGGGCCCAATTTTATACAGATCTCATAGTCTTTTTGAACTTCATAGGTATTTACTATGCACCCTTAATACTCAAATGAAATATATGACAAGACTTTCCAACACAAATCTAATGGCCGCCCCAACATTTATCTTTGTTCCTTCATTTATTCATTCATTTAGCTGTTTATTCATTTATTCATTTGGCCTACCAGAAGAAAACAGAGGTATCTATTTTGGAAGTTGCTAGACTTCAAAATTTTTGTCAGATAACAACCAGATTTTGAGCAATATTCACTTATACTAATGCTTCAGTCAATTGCTTTTAGATGGTACTTGTTATTAACAACAATTTAGAGAAATATCAAATATTATAGCTTTGTCTATGAAGCCATCCATGATCCACCAGGCTTTTCTGACATTAACATAGATGAATAAATTACTTAAGACCAGAGTAGTCCCTTCTACTCAAGGTCAAACTAGAAAGGTTTCAAATAAAGATACTGAATTAGTAAACAAAATATTGTAAACCCTAAACTAACCTTGACTGTTACCAGAAAATTGAGGAGCCCACACCCATGAAAACACTTCAGAATTGTTCATCAAAAGATTGACATTTTTGCAAGTCAACATGGCCTTGTTTAGTATTGAAGAATAAAGTCTGAGGTATTATATTTTTCATGTCTGGCTTATTAGAAATGTCAAGATGATTTTGTAGTGTGTATGTACATATCTATTATGTTAGGAACAGTCAGATTTAAAAGAACTATATTGTTTCAAGACTCTCTCTTTCTATCTCTCTCCATAGTTAGATATACACACAGATATATAGATATGTGTTTACATATATAATTTACTAGTGCATTTACTCACTGTTTCCTGGATTTTCTCCATGTATTATTCTCTAGGTATATAAAGCCTAAAGTTAAATACAAATTGCAAAGTTTTAGAAATCATTATTTTAATCTCTTTGATGAAGACCTCTTAATTCTTTGAAAGGATTTACATTTCCTTATAACAATTTGATGCCTCCAATTAAAACTTACAGGAGAATTGTAGACTATTCCAATATATTATGTATAAAAAGTTGTTAAATTTTGGCTCATTATCTGTTTTATTTCTGTGACATATGGCATATATTTATGAATTAGGATTTTGAATCTATGTATTTGGATTTGGGTGTTAAAATACAAATTTTAGCTTGATAGTTTGGTTTATAGTTCCCTGAACAAATCCCTCTCTGGTATTCTGATTTACCAGTGTCATAAGTAGAAGATCATGAATTCTCTAAAATATTATAGTGGATTTTGTATATTATGTTTGGATTAGATGATTAAGTAAAGGTTTCATAAATCCTGGAATATTTCATAAGAAGTCACATCCACAGTTTTCTTCTTATAATGAAATTTAAATTATTGGTAAAAGAAGATTTTTGGTTACAATGAAGATACTTTGCTAAAACCCAGTTCCCAGTATCAATTTCCATCATAAAATATTTGGAGTAGAGATCTTAATTTCATTACTCAGCATGTGAGTAAAACTAAATTTTCATGAATGTCAGATACACCCAACTAAACCAGTTTTGAATTTGTACACACTTGTGTTGCTCAGATTGACAAGTTGCAGCATGTTCTAGTCTCTGGCACATCCATGAGTCATTAAATTTTTGAAAAAGACTTCTAGAAATCCACTTTGTCAGCACAGATGATAATTAGAAAAGAAGTGTCATTGATTTATTCAAAAGTCAGATCACTTAAAATTACATCCAATCTTTATCATCAGTTACACTAATTCAAATATGCTTGCCTGTAAGAAATAAAATGCTTTCTATCTACAACAGCACTAAATGATTTTACCATTATATAATTGATTTCAACAGTAGACACTTAGGTGTCACCCTTAAGCCTCTCCAAAATGTTTTCATTATGCAGTTAAACTAAGTAGACAATTTGACTACCAAATCTTCTAAGCCACTGAGTTTGGGTTAATTCCAAAAGGCTTGGTGAGTACAGAATAACTACACGGAAGCAAGCAAGATGATTTGAAAAATTGTTAACACTTCACAAGTTTTTGTTCACCAAGCTGTTTTGCAAATGAAAGTGAATTGGAGCACATTATTGAAATGATTATCCATTGATTTTACTGAGAACAAAAAAGAGAGTACAGGATAATGGGATGAGCCTCCTCAGAGGTCTGGGCACACCCCATTCATTCATTCGTCTGTTCATTCATTTCTTTATTTATGCAGCCAACGTATTGTGGAATCACCCACTTCTATATGATTCCCTGTTCTAGGTTTTGAGAAATCCTGATGAGAAGAACCTAACAGTTTTGCCATACATTGACATGTTACAGTGCAGTGTGATAAATGTTATGATGGGTTTAAGAACAAGGTGTTGTTGAAACATACAAGGGACAAATTTAACCCAGTCTTGATAGGTCAAGAAAAGCATTTTAAAGGAAGTGATATCTAAGCTTAAATGTAAATCCGGGGAAAATAAAATGAGTTGGGTGTTTCAGATGGAGGAAGCAAGCAGTGTGTGCACAGGACTGTAAGAAATTCTTTGAAACCTAGAATTCATTATTCACTGAATTTTCTACATTTATTTTTAGTGTCTACTAATACAAAAGCCTCCCTACTCTTTTCTTCTTGTGGCAGAGCTCAGATAGGGTATTGTATTATTTTTTTTAACCTTAAGATGAAAATGCTATTGCAACAAAATGTCTATAAATACAGAATACAAAGAAAGTGTTTCAAGAGAGGGGACCAGCATTCATGCAATATGTATTCCTTTATAGGGTTCCCCAACCCAGTTAACTATGTGGAATACATAACAGCCAGAGTGTGATAAAAGTTGATTGAATTAAAGAAGCTGATTTATTAGATATTAACCAGATCATTTTTAATATTCTTGATGCCATTGTCTAGCACTCCATGAAACAAATTTTTAAGTGGCTGATAAGATAGCTTCTCTCATTTGTCTAGGTCACCTAAGCATTTCTATTTTCAGCCATGTTGATTGTCAAATACCTTCAAAATTGCTTTAGGGAAGAGTCAGAGAGGAGAGAGGACAGGGGAAGCATCTGACACAAATGCATTCAGTCTTTGAATATGAGTTATTCTACAGGATGTATCTAATGAAGTATCTATGGATACTTTTATTGGAAAATAAAATATTGTTCCATGTACTATCTCCCTGATAAAAAAAAAGTACTATATTTTTATATGGATTATACTCATTAAATGTCAGCATCAGCCAGCTTCATCCCCCAGGTCTCCAGCCCCAGCTCCCTGGAGGATCTCAGAACTCACCTTCCCAGTGCTAACACACAAGAGGCAGTAGTGCAGCTGCCAGCAGTGGCCAGAAATGAGCATCAGACTGCTCTGCGTGCCCCAGCCTTCCCCCTAAAGCTTGAATCTTTCTGCTACAGAGTTTCTGTAACTCTGAGTGACTGGAGTGAAAGCTGCATGAATTTCACAAGATATTCATTTGTTGTCACAAGATAATCCTTTGTCCTCACAAAACACCTCCTTGTTCAGTAATAAAACAGCTGCTACTTCATTTACTTACCTTTAGAAAATAATGTTCTGAACTGTTTGAAATCTCCAAGGAGGGAATTAGATGCTATCTGTGGAATTCCTTTTGCCATAAAATGGGACCCTCTTGGAAGGGCCTGAGGTTACTGTGAGGACATTTTAGGAGACACAAGTTTTCATATGAGTTAATTTACATTTTAGTTAATAATGTACCTTTATATTATGGGTGAATGCAGTTAATTTGGCCTTTACATTCTTCAAGTAATTTTAAAATAAAGTTAAATACTTAGGCAAGTTTAAAAAAAAAATAAGATACAGTTTATGTTTTAGAGTGGTTGTTTGGAGGAGTTGTTAGAATAGAATGAATTTAGTTGGAACCAGTCTTATCTCTAAATCAGACAAGAATAGTTTTTTCATTATGAGGACTTAAATGAAGAGTTTAATAGCATGAACAAGTAATCAAGTTGCTGCCTTTACACAAATTATTATAATAACATCTTTTACCATAGTTACACAAAGACATTTCCCTATACACTCAAACTGTACTGACATCAACTAATTTAAAATCTGAATACTCCACTGACACAGAGAGCACTTAGGAGTTAATGTCAAATAACTCTTTGTGCAGCTTTCATAAAGATGGACATAGAAAGGGGAATTGAAAAAAAAATCCAGGAAAATAAATTTGGGGAGAAACTTCAAATTTTAAAATTGAATAACTATGAGATAATGAATTGTGGAATGAAGAACACTAAAAAGAAGCCATGAATTCTGGATTCAAGTCCTGTCATTGCCACTAATCAGCTGGGTGAATTTAGGCAACTCACTTAATTTCTATTGGTCTCCATCTATAAAATGACAGGATTGAAATAGATTATCTCCAAGGTCCCTTCTGGATTTGATAGGCTCTGATCTATCTATTACCTATTTTTTAAGAGCTTGAATTGCTCTAATTCTTCTTGAAACATCAAATGAATAGGGCTTTATTTACCACCATGTTTTATAAAGCGTTAGTGAGTGTTTCTGTTCTGAGAATGAGTAGTGAGGCAAAGGATAGTTTAAGGGATATTGCTTTATTTAACATATAAAATACATCATTGCAATATCATTCTTTTTTTTTTTTTTTGCAATAAAATTTCCATGCAGTTTTGACTTACTTAAATCCTTTGGCATTATAGATGTGGATGTGAAGGCAAGCCTATTTTTTAGTTTGCTGCCTGAAAAACATGTCTAACCTCTTCTTCCAGCAACCACTAGGCTGGTATTGAAAGGTTGTTGCTGAACCAGGAAAGATTCCGGGATTCTTGGCTTCCAGAGGAGAAGAATTCAATCCAGGGCCAGTGATGAGGCTTGATCGCTCAGGGCTTTTGTGTAATAAAGTTTTATTAAAGTGTAAAAGAGATAGAGAAAGCTTCTGACATAGACATCCAAAGGGAGCAGAAAGAATGCCCCCCTGCTAGTCTGTAGCCTGATGTTATATAGCTACTAGCAGTCTGCTAATTAAAGAAAGGAAATGTCTCAAAACTCAGAGAATGGCACCCGGCGCCTCACAAGCAAATGTTTGCTTAAGACAAACATTTCCATGAGAAAAATGCATTGGTTAACTCAGGGTTTGAGAAAAGTTAAGTTCAGGTGGAATCAGGTGACTACATTAAGAGAAACCTCTTTTTATATTTGTATAGAGAAGGGGAAAAAATATAAAACTAGTTTGTCTCCTCCTGCTGCTTAAGAGAGAGATAAAAAATGTCTGACACTTGCAGCCTATTTCCTCCATTTGGAAACCCCTGGTCTTCCTGCTTATTACCCTCTCAGTATCACTTCAGATTTATACACACACACACACACACACACACACACACACACACACACAAACATACCACAAGCACTTTGGCACTTTAATCTGAATGATAAGATTTCTCTTTCTCCCTCCTCTTTACTTTCCTCCCTCTCTCTCCTTCCTCTCCATCTTTGTCCAACCAAGGGTTTGGTGAGGGTAAGGGAAGGTTAAGCCAGCAGTTAACTAATGGAGTAACAGGGGAGGAATGCCCTCAAATTAGCCCTTCAGCTATCTGATTTGAGGGCATCATTAACAATTAGAACTTGACAGTAGAAGCATCTGCAGAAACAAAAAATTCGGTCTTTAGAAACAATTGGTAAATGATGGAAAACAGAGTAAAGAATTTGGTTCTTTTCAAAAAGGAGCAAAATAGCACCAGTTGAGAAATGATCAGTTATATTCTTTAGAATACTTCAAAAGAATAACAGCATGATCTCAGAAAATAGTCTGATAGGAGTTTGTAAATGTTTCCCTTTGTATAAATATACACTTGTGCTGAATGCTTGGTGAGGAGGGGGAAAGAGTAGAGTCTTTTAGTTTAATTTCAGAAAATGTTCTGACAAAAGTCAATGATAGCTTTTATACTGAGATGTGCTAAAGAAGCCTGATTTGCACTGTTGTAAATAAAATATTGACAGGAAATTGTGAAAAAATATATCTATAGCAGCCAGACCAATGCTTTTCATGCAGTAGGCTCTGAAATACATATTAGTGAATGTATGAATTGAATTTAGAAGTTTGTAAGTTGAAAAATGGAGTCTAGTCTAGTTTAAATTTCTTATTTTTACAAATGGAGAAACTGAGATCCAGACAAGTAAAATGACTTGATAAGATTTAGCTAGCTATGAATAATTTCATGCATTGAATTTCTTATGTGAAAGATAGCAAAGACTGTATTCTATCAATATTGCTTCTAAAAGATAAGTATATAATTAATAGATACATGTTGTAACTATGGAAAGTTATGAAGTGCCTTACTACAAAAGAATCCACTAATGCAATTATATCAATACTGGGATATGTGCTTTCTAGTGATAATTTCTTAAAGAGAGAGATAGAGTGTAATGTGTACTTGTAGCCAGCAATGTTTATTCTGAACAAAATATTTCTCAAACTATAAATGGAAGCAATAAAATTAAGCTGTATAATTCCAATATCTCTCCATTAACTACTATAAAAACTTCACTTTGATCAAGTAATTCAAATTTAAATCAATAAAGTTTTGATTACAAAGAAAAGATGGGGAGAAAAGGACTGAAAAACTTAGTGGTCACGTGACCTTTGATTCTGAGGTCAAGTTTTATTGCTAATTATTTTAATTTGTTCCACTGTCTATCCACATCCACAATGTGCATATGTCCACCTGCGTAAAATGAAAACAGCTAACATTTTTCAAGTGTTTACTGTGTGTCAGACACTGTTCTACATGTATACCTTAGCTAATTTTCACATCAGTTTTATGACATTTGGTACTACTATTACCAAGACTTCCCTGGTGGCTCAGATGGTAAAGCGTCTGCCTTCAATGTGGGAGACCTGGGTTTGATCCCTGGGTTGGGAAGATCCTCTGCAGAAGGAAATGGCAACTTACTCCAGTACTCTTGCCTGGAAAATCCCATGGACGAAGAAGCATGGTAGGCTACAGTCCATGGGGTTGCAAGAGGGACATGCGCAGTAGCTGGGACGGACCTTGCAGAAGTGCGGGCAACAGGAGCTACCCCACGCCCAAGGTCAGGGGAGGTGACCGAGAGCGCCAGGCTGAAACGGTGCAGGAGCAGCCGAGAGGAGCTATCCCATATCCGAGGTCAGGGGTGGCAGCTGAGAGAAGCAACCCCATGTCCAAGGGGCGGTGGCTGCGCAGGCGCAGGAGGGCCAAGAGGAGCTACTTCACGTTAAAGATCAGGAGAGGCGACTCGTCCAACGTAAGGAGCAGTGGTTGTGCTTTGCTGGAGCAGCTGTGAAGAGATACCACACGTTCAAGGTAAGAGAAACCCAAGTAAGAGGTAGGTGTTGCGAGATGGCATCAGAGGGCAGACACACTGAAAGCATAATCTCAGAAAACTAGCCAATCTGATCACACAGACCACAGCTTTGCCTAACTCAATGAAACTAAGCCATGCCCTGTGGGGCCACCCAAGAGGGACAAGTCATGGTGGAGAGGTCTGACAGAATGTGGTCCACTGGAGAAGGGAATGGCAAACCACTTCAGTATTCTTTTTTTTTTTTTTTTAATTTTATTTTATTTTTAAACTTTACATAACTGTATTAGATTTGCCAAATATCAAAATGAATCCACCACAGGTATACATGTGTTCCCCATCCTGAACCCTCCTCCCTCCTCCCTCCCCATTCCATCCCTCTGGGTCGTCCTAGTGCACCAGCCCCAAGCATCCAGTATCGTGCATCGAACCTGGACTGGCAACTCATTTCATACTTGATATTTTACATGTTTCAATGCCATTCTCCCAAATCTTCCCACCCTCTCCCTCTCCCACAGAGTCCATAAGACTGATCTATACATCAGTGTCTCTTTTGCTGACTCGTACACAGGGTTATTGTTACCATCTTTCTATATTCCATATATATGCGTTAGTATACTGTATTGGTGTTTTTCTTTCTGGCTTACTTCACTCTGTATAATAGGCTCCAGTTTCATCCACCTCATTAGAACTGATTCAAATGTATTCTTTTTAATGGCTGAGTAATACTCCATTGTGTATATGTACCACAGCTTTCTTATCCATTCATCTGCTGATGGACATCTAGGTTGCTTCCATGTCCTGGCTATTATAAACAGTGCTGCGATGAACATTGGGGTACTCGTGTCTCTTTCCCTTCTGGTTTTCTCAGTGTGTATGCCCAGCAGTGGGATTGCTGGATCATAAGGCATGTCTATTTCCAGTTTTTTAAGGAATCTCCACACTGTTCTCCATAGTGGCTGTACTAGTTTGCATTCCCACCAACAGTGTAAGAGGGTTCCCTTTTCTCCACACCCTCTCCAGCATTTATTACTAGTAGACTTTTGGATCGCAGCCATTCTGACTGGTGTGAAATGGTACCTCATAGTGGTTTTGATTTGCATTTCTCTGATAATGAGTGATGTTGAGCATCTTTTCATGTGTTTGTTAGCCATCTGTATGTCTTCTTTGGAGAAATGTCTATTTAGTTCTTTGGCCCATTTTTTGATTGGGTCATTTATTTTTCTGGAGTTGAGCTGTAGGAGTTGCTTGTATATTCTTGAGATTAGTTGTTTGTCAGTTGCTTCATTTGCTATTATCTTCTCCCATTCTGAAGGCTGTCTTTTCACCTTGCTAATAGTTTCCTTTGATGTGCAGAAGCTTTTAAGGTTAATTAGGTCCCATTTGTTTATTTTTGCTTTTATTTCCAATATTCTGGGAGGTGGGTCATAGAGGATCCTGCTGTGATGTATGTCAGAGAGTGTTTTGCCTATGTTCTCCTCTAGGAGTTTTATAGTTTCTGGTCTTACGTTGAGATCTTTAATCCATTTTGAGTTTATTTTTGTGTATGGTGTTAGAAAGTGTTCTAGTTTCATTCTTTTACAAGTGGTTGACCAGAGTTCCCAGCACCACTTGTTAAAGAGATTGTCTTTAATCCATTGTATATTCTTGCCTCCTTTGTCAAAGATAAGGTGTCCATATGTGCGTGGATTTATCTCTGGGCTTTCTATTTTGTTCCATTGATCTATATTTCTGTCTTTGTGCCAGTACCATACTGTCTTGATAACTGGGGCTTTGTAGTAGAGCCTGAAGTCAGGTAGGTTGATTCCTCCAGTTCCATTCTTCTTTCTCAAGATCGCTTTGGCTATTCGAGGTTTTTTGTTTTTCCATACAAATTGTGAAATTATTTGTTCTAGCTCTGTGAAGAATGCTGTTGGTAGCCTGATAGGGATTGCATTGAATCTATAGATTGCTTTGGGTAGTATACTCATTTTCACTATATTGATTCTTCCAATCCATGAACATGGTATGAACAGTATGAAAAGGCAAAATGATAGGATACTGAAAGAGGAACTCCCCAGGTTGGTAGGTGCCCAATATGCTACTGGAGATCAGTGGAGAAATAACTCCAGAAAGAATGAAGGGATGGAGACAAAGCAAAAACAAAACCCAGTTGTGGATGCAACTAATGATAAAACAAGGTCCGATGCTATAAAGAGCAATATTGCATAGGAACCTGGAATGTTAGGTCCATGAATCAAGGCAAATTGGAAGTGGTCACACAGGAGATGGCAAGAACGAACATCGACATTCTAGGAATCAGCGAACTAAAATGGACTGGAATGGGTGAATTTAACTCAGATGACCATTATATCTACCTCTGTGGGCAGGAATCCCTTAGAAGAAATGGAGTAGCCATCATGGTCAAAAAAGTGTCCAAAATGAAGTACTTGGATACAATCTCAAAAACGACAGAATGATCTCTGTTCATTTCCAAGGCAAACCATTCAATATCATGGTAATCCAAGCCTATGCCCCAACCAGTAATGCTGAGGAAGCTGAAGTTGAACGGTTCTATTAAGACCTATGAGATCTTTTAGAACTAACACCCAAAAAAAGATATCCTTTTCATTATAGGTGACTGGAATCCAAAAGTAGGAAGTCAAGCAACACCTGGAGTAACAGGCAAATTTGGCTTTGGAGTACGAAATGAAGCAGGGCACAGGCTAATAGAGTTTTGCCAAGAAAATGCACTGGTCATAGCAAACACCCTCTTCCAACAACACAAGAGAAGACTCTACACATGGACATTGCTGTATGGTCAACACCGAAATCAGATTGATTATATTCTTTGCAGCCAAAGATGGAGACGCTCTATACAGTAGGAAAAACAAAACCGAGAGCAGACTGTGGCTCAGATCATGAACTTCTTATTGCCAAATTCAGATTTAAATTGAAGAAAGTGGGGAAAACCACTAGACCATTCAGGTATGACCTAAATCAAATCCCTTCTGATTATACAGTGGAAGTGAGAAATAGATTTAAGGGAGTAGATTTGATAGACAGAGTGCCTGATGAACTATGGACAGAGGTTTGTGAGGTTGTATAGGAGACAGGGATCAAGACCATCCCCATGGAAAAGAAATTCAAAAAAGCAAAATGGCTGTCTGAGGAGGCCTTACAAATAGCTGTGAAAAGAAGAGAAGTGAAAAGCAAAGGAGAAAAGGAAAGATACAAACATCTGAATGCAGAATTCTAAAGAATAACAAGGAGAGACAAGAAAGCCTTCCTCAGTGATCAATGCAAAGAAATTAAGTTAAATTAACTGTCAGGGGAGTTTAATCTCCTTGGTTCTGTCTCATCACAACAAAGATTTGAAGCGACGGACATTAAAGCCCTCGGCACATCACAGCTCTCAGACAGTCCATGTTATAGTTCTTTGATAGATCAGTTTTATTTAAAAAATAAAGGAAAATACATCCTCAAAGCATGAGGGCATGCCGACCCAAAAGACGTGAAGAGAAGAGAGTCAGAGACAGAAAGTGTGGGAACGGGAGAGAGAGTTTCCCAGCCCTTTGGCTCCTCTTTTTATGTTTTTTTTTCCTCCCCCTGGGCCTGCCCCTATGTAAATTGGGCTAGCCAGTAGTGCTGTTTGTTCTATCCAAGGTCCTCACTCTGGTCCTTGGACCTTCCTTTGTTCTATTTTCACGGGCTTTTCCCTTGTCTTTTAGCCACCACCGTTCTTACTCCTTTTTCTTATTCTAACTACTTAATATTTCCCCCTCAAGAGATGGGAGGCCCAATTATTTTGGGAATAGGGGTGTCAAGGTCTTTCTGGTTACTTCTTGCTGAACTTGGATGGTGAGGGGTATTGGGCCTCCCCCTCTTGCTAGTCTCAGGCCTGAGTCCTTATAGTGGTGTCCATCTAAAGGTAAGTGATGTTTTCCATGGTCAGCTGTAATTTTATATATCCTTGTTGAACTGGCTATGCATGTTGCAGCTTGTTCATCTGGGCAGAGACAGAACAGGTTAGATAATTGATAATACATGGAGCAATAATAAGCAACATTAATGTGGCATAACAAGGACTGGTAGGGGCATTAGCCAACTCCAAATTCCCATCTCCAGGAGGACCCAAGTCCCTTCTTGTTCAAGGATCAGAAGATCTATTTCCTGTCTGTTTTGGAGTACAACACTTGCCAAGCTGTGTTGGCTCTTTAGAGCTGCCCTGAGAAATATTATCCCCAGAAACTAGATTTTGGGGGTGTTCATTAGAATGACACTCATTTGTAGTTCTGAATAGGTATCTGAGAGCTCCAAGGGGCTCACAGGTGTATTGAGTGTCCTCTTCTCTTTTCTTCCATGGCTTGACTCATGAGTAGTGAATCCAGGAGTGGGTTGTCATTGCCTTCTCCATCTATCATGACTAATAGGTACTTATACCCTTGAGAAACTGGCATCTGAGTGAAGTTCATCTGTCAGTCCTCTCCTGGGTAGGCCCCATGTCATTGGATGGGCTGGGCCAGCTGGGGTCTTCAAGCTCCTTGGGAATTGTTTAACTGGCAAGTGAGACAAGAGGAGACCACTTGCCTTAAGTGGTCTCCTCTTGTCTCACTTGCCTTATAGTCTTTCAGAGGCCTGTTCCTCTGAAGGACCTTTCTAGTAATCTTTAGAGGGCCTTTTCCCCTAAATGAGTGGTGGCATGTAAGGAGTTAACCAACTTCCATTGGAGGTTACCAGGCAGAAAAAGGAGTCCCTCCTTTTGGAAGCACCCCATATGGTTTTCTTGAAAGCCCTCACTCTTAACTTTCAGAGTCTCACCTTCAGAATATGAAAGAGTTTCTGGCAAATTAGTCTGTGGAACTGTGGAACTATGGTGGCAACCCCTATTAGGTCACTGTTCTGTAATACTGCTCTCTTCACTGCCTGATCCAGAGAAGGCAATGGAAATCCACTCCAGTATTATTGCCTGGAAAATCCCATGGGCAGAGGAGCCTGGTAGGCTTTAGTCCATGGGGTCGCTAAGAGTCGGACAGGACTGAACGACTTCACTTTCACTTTTCACTTTCATGCATTGGAGAAGGAAATGGCAATCCACTCCAGTGCTCTTACCTGGAGAATCCCAGGGACGGGGAAGCCTGGTGGGCTGCCGTCTATGGGGTTGCACAGAGTCAGACACGGCTGAAGCGACTTAACTACAGGCAGCAGCAGCTGCCTGATCGGCTGCTTGGTTCCCTTGTGCCACTTCCCTGTTCCCTTTTTGGTGTCCTTTACAGTGGGAGACTGAAACCTCAGTTGGCAGATGGACCGCCTCCAAGAGTCTAAGAATTTGATCATCATATTTGATCGGGGACCCTCGGGTGGTCAAGTGGCCCCTTTCTTTCCAAATAACAGCATGTGTGTAGCACCAGAAAGGCATACTTGGAGTCAGTGTAAATGGCTATTCTTTTTCCTTTTCCCAGCTCTAAAGCTCAAGTCAGGGCTATGAGCTCAGATAATTGGGCTGAAGTACCTGGTGCCGACGGCTTAGCCTCTATGGTCTCAAAATTGGAGATAACTGCATATCCTGCTGTTTTTTTTTGTTTGTTTGTTTGTTGTTGTTGTTGTTGTTGTTGTTGTTGTTTTTTCCATCCAAGACAAAGCTGCTTCCATCAGTGTACCATATTTCTTAAGGATTGGTCAGAGGATCTTTTGACAATTCCTCTTGGGGTTTTGCCCAGTGGTCCAACCAAGGTTTATAGGCAAGAGTGAAATGGGAGAGAGTCCTTGGGGGTAGGCAGGAGGGTGGCTGGGTTAAGAACCTCACAAGGCGATATAGTGAGGCCTGGATTTTCCATCAGCACTACTTGATATCTGAGGATTCTTTGATCAGACATCCATAAATGACCTCTCCCATTTAGGAGTTGTTTTATTTGGTGGCTGGTAAAAATAGTTAGTTTGCCCCCAAAGGAGAGTTTTAAAGATTCTTCTATCAGGATGGCAATAGGTAGCTGCAAGATTTCGAAAGCAGAGAGGCCAACCTTGGGTGGTTGAGTCGAGCCTCTTGGATAAGTAAGCTACAGGCTGAGGCTTAGATTCCAACCTTTGAGTTAACACTCCCAAGGCTATTCCCTCTCTTTTTTGGACTTAAAGTTGGAATGCTTTTTCTGGGTCTGGCAACCTCAAGGCAGGTGCCTGAGTTAAGGTTTGTTTAGTGTAGCCTCTGCCTTCTTTTGAGGAGTTCCCCACATAAGTGGGATTGAATCATTCTTTCCCTTTAAGCTTTTATGTAAGGGCTGGGCAATTAGACCATAGTTGGGTATCTGGATTCTACAGTACCCAGTTAGCCCCAGGAAAGCTCGCTATTGTTTTCGAGTCATGGAGGAGGGCAGCTGGAGTATTCCTTGTACCCTATCAGAGGACAGCCTTTTGGACCCATGTGTAATCTGAACTCCAAGGTAAGTGACCTTTGTCTCGATTATCTGTGCCTTAGCGTGGGAGACTTTATATCCCCTCTCTGCCAAAAAGTTTAGAACGTGAATTGCATGTTGTTGGGCATTTTACTCATCTGGAGAGAAAATTAGTAGGTCATCTATGTATTGTAATATTTTTCCATTAGGTCCCAGGTCCAGATCTAGGTGATCCTGGCTAAGGGCCTGTCCAAACGAGTGGGGGCTATCTCTGAACCCCTGGGGTAATACTGTCCAAGTCATCTGTTTGTGTTTTTTTCCTGGGGCCTCCCAGTCAAAGGCAAAAAGATATAAGGATTCTTTAGCCAGTGGTATGCAAAAAAAAAAAAAAAAATGCATTGTTGAGATCCAATACTGTAAACGACTTGGCACTGCATGGGATTTCTCCCAAGATTACATAGGGATTGGGTACTGTGGGATGCAGGGGAACTACAGCTTCATTTATGATCCAGAGATGTTGAATCATTCACCAGGTTCCATCCTTTTTCCTTACTGAGACGATTGGGGTGTTACAGGGCAAACTGGTGGGGACCAATATCCCACAAGCAAGAAATTTCTTTATTAGAGGCTGTAGTCCCTCCTGAGCCTCTCTTCTGAGGGGACAGTGTTTCCAGTTAGGAAGCCAAGTGGGATCTCAGATAATGATGACCAGTTCAGCTTGGTGGGCTTGTCCAGGAGTCCCCTGGTCCCACACCTGGGGGTTAATTTTGTCCTCCCATAGTTTTGGTCCCTCTCTATTGGGAGGGTGTAATGGGTTCTTCAGTAGTAACCAGAAGTTGTAGGGCTCTAGGGGCTGAAAAGCTTCCCATCACAAGGGTGTTCCCCAGTTCAGGGAGTATATCTCTTCCCAATAAGTGAGTAGGACACTCAGGGACCACCAGAAACTGGTGGGAAAATATTTGTCCATCCCAGTAACAAAGTGCTCAGGTGAATCTTTTTGTAACTGTTTTTCATGTAGCACCCAAAATGTTACAGGTTAGGGAGGAGAAGGCTCCGGAGTAGGAGGTCAAGACAGAGTAGGTAGCCCCCATGTCAACCAAGAAATTCTCAGGCTTACCTGCCACATCCAGTTGCACCCTTGGCTCCAGCCCCGTGATGGTTATCGGTGACAGGTGGGCTGGCTGGAGCAGGCCGCTTCAGTCCTATTGAACCATCTTGAGGGAAGGCTTGGTGCTTGACCTTGAAGCTCTTGGGTCCTGAGGGCACAGTGTTGCCCAGTGTCCCAGTTGATGGCGTTTGGGAGACTTGTCACGGTTTGGACATTCTTTGGCCCAATGCCCCGCCTGTCTACAGATTAGGCATTTGCCTCATGCCTTGTTCTTCAAGGACTCAGGGTTTGCCATAGGACTTCCCAGGAGGGAGGCCAGCATCTGGGCATAATTTGTCTCTTTCCTTTTCTCCCTCTCCTTGGCCTTGGCCTCCTTCTCTTGTTCTCTGTTATAAAAAGTATTGGTGGATGTCTGGACCATCTCATCTAAAGAGGAAGCAGGGTCCTGCTGCTATAGCTGTTGTAACTTTATTCTGATATCTGATGCACATTGGCACAGGAATTTGTCCTTTAAAATCACCTGTCCCTCGTAAGAGTCTAAGTCCAGATTGGTAAACTTTTAGAGGGCCTCTTTTAGCCTTTCCAGAAAGGCAATGGGGTCTCATTGGGATCCTTAGTTATTGCTGGGACTGAGCACAGTCCCACAAGTAATAGGCTTCCTTCTATTTCCATGGGTGGACTTCCTGAGGGGTGAGTCTTTCTGAAGCTTATCCTACCCAGTACTGTTGCAACGTGAGAGCCAGGTATCCCCGGGTCAAGGTGCAGATCCCCAGGCAGGCTGAGGTGTGACAGCCTCCTGAAGATGGAATCCCTGGGCGGGTTGAGGCATGACAGCCTCCTGGGAATTGGGTCCCCGAGCAGGTTGAGGCATGACAACCTTTTGAGGACCAGATCCCTAGGTAGGTCAAAGCAGGTTGACCTCCTGAGATCCCCGGAGTGGAGTTAGGTGTCTCCAAGGTCTCCAGGGTGACCAGTGCTGGGTAGGATTAAAGGGTTGTAATTTTAACTCATTGCCGGTTTGTTCACCACAGATGGGAATACATACCCTGGTGTAAAGCAATCCAAGCCTGTGCCCTGAGACTAGGAAACAGTGAAACAGTCATAAGTCTTATCCTCTTATTGCTCTAAGGGATTGTAAGTCACTGATTTCTTCCACTCAGATCAGATTAGATCAGTCGCTCAGTCGTGTCCCACTCTTTGCGACCCCATGAATCGCAGCACACCAGGCCTCCCTGTCCATCACCAACTCCCAGAGTTCACTCAGACTCACGTCCATCGAGTCAGTGATGCCATCCAGCCATCTCTGTCTCCCCTTCTCCTCTTGCCCCCAATCCCTCCCAGCATCAGAGTCTTTTCCAATGACTCAACTCTTCGCATGAGATGGCCAAAGTACTGGACTTTCAGCTTTAGCATCATTCCTTCCAAAGAAATCCCAGGGCTGATCTCCTTCAGAATGGACTGATTGGATCTCCTTGCAGTCCAAGGGACTCTCAAGAGTCTTCTCCAACACCACAGTTCAAAATCATCAATTCTTCGGTGCTCAGCCTTCTTCACAGTCCAACTCTCACATCCATACATGACCACAGGAAAAACCATAGCCTTGACTAGACGAACCTTTGTTGGCAAAGTAATGTCTCTGCTTTTGAATATGCTATCTAGGTTGGTCAGAACTTTCCTTTCAAGGAGTAAGTGTCTTTTAATTTCATGGCTGCAGTCACCATCTGCAGTGATTTGGGAGCCCAGAAAAATAAAGTCTGACACTGTTTCCACTGTTTCCCCATCTATTTCCCATGAAGTGATGGGACCAGATGCCATGATCTTCATTTTCTGAATGTTGACCTTTAAGCCAACTTTTTCACTCTTCTCTTTCATTTTCATCAAGAGGCTTTTTAGTTCCTCTTCACTTTCTGCCATAAGGGTGGTGTCATCTGCATATCTGAGGTTATTGATATTTCTCCTGGCAATCTTGATTCCAGCTTGTGTTTCTTCCAGTCCAGCGTTTCTCATGATGTACTCTGCATATAAGTTAAATAAACAGGGTGACAATATACAGCCTTGACATACTCCTTTTCCTATTTGGAACCAGTCTGTTGTTCCATGTCCAGTTCTAACTGTTCCTTCCTGACCTACATACAGATTTCTCAAGAGGCAGGTCAGGTGGTCTTGTATTCTCATCTCTTTCAGAATTTTCCACCGTTTATTGTGATCCACACAGTCAAAGGCTTTGGCATAGTCAATAAAGCAGAAGTAGATGTTTTTCTGGAACTCTCTTGCTTTTTCCATGATCCAGCGGATGTTGGCAATTTGATCTCTGGTTCCTCTGCCTTTTCTAAAACCAGCTTGAACATCAGGAAGTTCACGGTTCACATATTGCTGAAGCCTGGCTTGGAGAATTTTAAGCATTGCTTTACTAGCATGTGAGATGAGTGCAATTGTGTGGTAGTTTGAGCATTCTTTGGCATTGCCTTTCTTTGGGGTTGGAATGAAAACTGACCTTTTCCAGTCCTGTGGCCACTGCTGAGTTTTCCAGATTTGCTGGCATATTGAGTGCAGCACTTTCACAGCATCATCTTTCAGGATTTGAAATAGCTCAACTGGAATTTCATCACCTCCACTAGCTTTGTTCATAGTGATGCTTTCTAAAGCCCACTTGACTTCACATTCCAGGATGTCTGGCTCTAGGTCAGTGATCACACCATCATGATTATTTGGTCATGAAAATCTTTTTTGTCCAGTTCTTCTGTGTATTCTTGCCATCTCTTCTTAATATCTTCTGCTTCTGTTAGGTCCATCAGGTTAGGGTGTCTCCACTGATAAAGATTGTCATAGACCCACTTTAGGTAATAACAGAAGTAATGACAAAGGAGTGGGTTATCTGGTCCTGTTAGGGGCATTAGAGTGTTTTAATGATAGCCTGGGTAGACCAATGTTGCTTACAAAGGGTCAAGGTCCTGGTTGCAGGAGTTAATAATTGGCTTAAGAACAAATTTTTAATAGACAACAGATCAGGTATTCCATAAAAGTGTAGTGGAGATTTGATCCAGGGGTATGTTTGTAACTTTAGGAGAAAGGTGTTAGGGGTTTGGGCCCAAATGGCCTGCAGGGCCAACTCCCAAAGTGGCAAACATTATCCCTAGAAGCCCAATTTCCTTTGAAGGGATGCCAACTGATGGACTTCTAGCAGGCATTGTGTGCCTGTCACCTGCCCTAGCGGGTTCACTTAGAGATGCTGATGCTGCACATGTTGTAGGAAACATAGAAGATGAAGGCCTGAATATCTAGAGGGATTGGATATTCTACAGTATTTCCCTCCCAAGGGCCAGCTATTTTCTGGTTTTCCTTCCAGAAGATTGTAGAGGCAAAATTGTGGGCCTGGACAGGGCTCAGAAAAAGAGCATGAAACAGGAGGGAAGGGGTCAGGGCACAACTTTTGAAAGAATGACATAGCACAAGGGCATAACATAAACCAATTAAAATCAGTTGGGTCCAAAATGACAAGTCAAATTCAAATAAACCTTAATCCCAGATCTGTAAGCTAAATGACACACCCAGAGGTGGCAGGACAGCTCCAAGGCAGAGTCAAAAGACAGAGGGTGGGTGGTTCCCCAATGGTTGTGATGATCCTCCCACTCATTTGCATATGAATTCACCCGGCTCGCAAAACCTAGCCAGGCCGCATTCCATGGCCTAAACCCTTGCCCTCTGCAATGGCCCACACCCTGTAGAGTGTGCTTCTCTCTGAATCCTAACAAATCCACCTCTTACCTATTTCTGTGTCTCTCACTGAAATTTTTGCAATGAGACATCAAAGCCTGAGCTTCATTAGGTCCTGAAGCCAGGCATCCTGGGTTTTGGCCGGGCTTGAGTTCCGGGAGAGAGGAGCTGAAGCACTGGAGGAGAAAGCAATGGGAAAAATGTGCCAAGGAATACCCTTCATAGCCTTCTGGAAAATCTGCTAAATGCCTGGCCTATGCTGACAGTTTTCATTGCCCTGATCCTTGTCACAAAGAAGATTAAGGACAAAAGAACCCCCACCGGCTTGGATAACAGCTAGTGGGGCTCAGCAGATAGTGCTTTTGGGACACACCTAGGAGTAGCCTCTCCAGAGTCCCTCAATTGCGCCCACTGCTGCACGCCTGTTCACAGGGGGTTTGAGGAAACAAGAAACGAGAGATTGTAAAGGAATTAAGATTTTGTTAGGCATATGTCCCTCCAGCCATAGGAGTGAGGACCTCCTGCTTTAACTGGAAGGGAAAGGGAAAGTTGCTCAGTTGTGTCCGACTCTTTACGACCCCATGGACTGTAGCCTACCAGGCTTCTCAGTCCATGGAATTTTCCAGGCAAGCGTACTGGAGTGGGTTACCATTTCCTTCTCCAGGGAATCTTCCCAACCCAGGTATCGAACCCGGGTATCCCACATTGTAGGCAGACGCTTTACCCACTGAGCCACCAGGGAAGTCCGAGCCTTAACTGGAGGTCTTCTCAAACCTGAGACTGAGCTGCGTGAGCTTTCTGCAGAGCTTGTTTTTCATTGTCCTGGTTTCCAGCATGATGGGCTTCTTGTCACTTCCCCTGCAATGGGTTTTCTTTGTGTTCCGTTTCTACCGTGGGATCCTTCGCTGAGTTGGGCTCCTGCTGTGCTTGGCCTCCTCCTTGCAGAGCTGCCAGAGGTTGTTTCAGCCAGGTTAAATCCAAGTCAAGGCACCATAGATATCAGGGGAGTGTAATCGCCTCAGTTCGGTCTCATCACAGAAAAGATTTGAAGCGACTGATGTTAAAGCCCTCAGCATGTCACAGTTATTGTACAGTCTGTGTTATAGTTCTTGGATAGATCAGTTTTATTTAGTTAATAAAGGAAAATACATCCTCAGGACGTGAGGGTATGCCGACCCAAAAGACGCAAAGAGAAGAGAAACAGAGAGCGAGACAGAGAGAATGAGCACGTGTATGTGTGGGAGGGAGAGAGAAACAGAGACAGAGAGCACTTGAGTGGGAGAGATACAGACCCACAGCCCTTTGGCTCCCCTTTTTATATGTTTTTTTTTTTTTTTCCTCCCCCTGGGCCTGCCCTATGTAAATTGGGCTAGCCAGGAGTGATGTTTTTTCTACCCGAGGTCCTCACTCTGGTCCTCAGACCTTCCTTTGCTCTATTTTCTTGGACTTTTCCCTTTTAGCCACCACCATTCTGGACTGTTTTTTCCTATTATAACTACCTAACAGAACTAATTCATGATAAAGCACACCCAAACAAGAGAAGTGAAAAAGCAAAGGAAAAAAGGAAAGATATAACATCTGAATGCAGAGTTCCAAAGAATAGCAAGGAGAGATAAAAAAGCCTTCTTTAGTAATCAGTGCAAAGAAATAGAGGGGAAAAAAAAAAAAAAACAGAATGGGAGAGACAAGAGATCTCTTCAAGAAAATTAGAGATACCAAGGGGACATTTCATGCAAAGATGGGCTAAATAAAGGACAGATATGGTATGGACCTAACCGAAGCAGAAGATATTAAGAAGAGGTGGCAAGAATACACAGAAGAACTGTAGAAAAAAGATCTTCACGACCCAGATAATCACATTGGTGTGATCACTCACACTCACCTAGAGCCAAACATACTGAAATTTGAAGTCACAAGGATCACTTTGGAAGCATCCAGTTAGGAAGCATCACTATGAACAAAGCTAGTGGAGGAAATAGAATTCCAGTAGAGCTATTTCAATTCCTGAAAGATCATGCTGTGAAAGTGCTGCACTCAATATGCCAGAAAATTTGGAAAACTCAGCACTGGCCACAGGACTGGAAAAGGTCAGTTTTAATTCTAATTCCAAAGAAAGGCAATGCCAAAGAATGCTCAAACTACTAGTAGCACAATTGCACTCATCTCACACGCTAGTAAAATAATGCTCAAAATTCTCCAAGCCAGGCTTCAGCAGTACGTGAACCATGAACTTCCAGATGTTCAAGCTGGTTTTAGAAAAGGCAGAGGAACCAGAGATCAAATTGCCAACATCCGCTGGATCATGGAAAAAACAAGAGAGTTCCAGAAAAACATCTATTTCTAGCTTTATTGACGATGCCAAAACTTTTGACTATGTATATCACAATAAACTATGGAAAATTCTGAAAGAGATGGGAATACCAGACACCTGACCTGCCTCTTGAGAAACCTATGTACAGGTCAGGAAGCAACAGTTAGAACTGAACGTGGACCAACAGACTGGTTTCAAATAGAAAAAGGAATACGTCAAGGCTTTATATTGTTGCCCTGCTTATTTACCTTATATGCAGAGTACATCATGAGAAACGCTGTGCTGGAGGAAGTACAAACTGGAATCAAGATTGCTGAGAGACATATCAATAATTTCAGATATGCAGATGAGACCACACTTATGGCAGAAAGTGAAGAGGAACTAAAAAGCCTCTTGAAGAAAGTGAAAGAGGAGAGTGAAAAAGTTGGATTAAAGCTCAACATTCAGAAAATGAAGATCATGGCATCTGGTCCCATCACTTCATGGGAAATAGATGGGGAAACAGTGGAAACAGTGGCTGACTTTATTTTTGGGGGGCCCAAAATCACTGCATATGGTGATTGCAGCCATTAATTTAAAGGCTCTTACTCCTTCTAAGGAAAGTTATGACCAACCTAGATAGCATATTCAAAAGCAGAGACATTAGTTTGCCAACAAAGATCCGTCTAGTCAAGGCTGAGGTTTTTCAAGTGGTCAGGTATGGATGTGAGAGTTGGACTCTGAAGAAAGCTGAGCACTGAAGAATTGATGCTTTTGAACTGTGGTGTTGGAGAAGACTCTTGAGAGTCCCTTGGGCTGCAAGGAGCTCCAACCATTCTATCTTAAAGCAGATCAGCCCTGGGTGTTCATTGGAGGGACTGATGCTACAGCTGAAACTCCAATACTTTGTCCACCTCATGCGAAGAGTTGACTCATTGGAAAAGACCCTGATGCTGGGAGGGATTAAGGGTAGGAGGAGAAGGGGATGACAGTGTATGAGATGGCTGGATGGCACCACCGACTCGATGGACATGCGTTTGAGTAAACTCTGGGAGTTGGTAATGGACAGGGAGGCCTGGCATGCTGTGATTCATGAGGTCACAAAGAGTCTGAGATGACTGAGCTACTGAACTCAACTGAAGATATAAATACATTACAAAATATAAGATTTTAAAACTAAAACTGAATACTGGAGAAGCTCTTTCTAGTAACTTTGTTGAAAACGTGTCTGCTTGTATGCTTGAGGTTAGAAGTTATACTGAAGTCCCTTTTATTTCCCAAATACAGAAGCTCTACGTTTCTGTTGACCTTCTGAAGCACTTTAATTTTAATGCAGTTCGCTTCAGTTCAGTCGCTCAGTCGTATCCAACTCTTTGCGACCCCATGAATCACAGCACGCCAGGCTTCGCTGTCCATCACCAGCTCCCAGAGTTCACTCAAACTCACGTCCATCAAGTCGGTGATGCCATCCAGCCATCTCATCCTCTGTCATCCCCTTTTCCTCCTGCCTCCAAATCCCTCCCAGCATCAGACTCTTTTCCAATGAGTCAACTCTTCACATGAGGTGGCCAAAGTACTGGAGTTTCAGCTTTAGCATCATTCCTTCCAAAGAAATCCAAGGGCTGATATGCTTTAGGATGGACTGGTTGGAGCACTTTGCAGTCCAAGGGACTCTCAAGAGTCTTCTCCAACACCACAGTTCAAAAGCAACAATTCTTCAGCACTCAGCTTTCTTCAGAGTCCAACTCTCACATCCATACATGACCACTGGAAAAACCATAGCCTTGACTAGATGGACCTTTGTTGGCAAAGTAATGTCTCTGCTTTTCAATATGCTATCTAGATTGGTAATAACTTTCCTTCCAAGGAGTAAGTGTCTTTTAATTTCATGGCTGCAATAACCATCTGCAGTGATTTTGGAGCCCTAAAAAAATAAAGTCTGACCTTGTTTCCACTGTTTCCCCTTCTATTTGCCGTGAAGTGATGGGACCAGATGCCATGGACTTAGTGTTCTGAATGTTGAGCTTTAAGCCAACTTGTTCACTCTTCTCTTTCAACTTCATCAAGAGGCTTTTTAGTTCATCTTCATTTTCTGCCATAAGGGTGGTGTCATCTACATATCTGAGGTTATTGATGTTTCTCCTGGCAATCTTGATTCCAGCTTGTGCTTCTTCCAGCCCAGCGTTTCTCATGATGTACTCTGCATACAAGTTAAATAAGCAGGGTGATAATATACAGCCTTGACATATTCCTTTTTCCTATTTGGAACCAGTCTGTTGTTCCATGTCCAGTTCTAACTGCTGTTTCCTGACCTGCATATAGGTTTCTCAAAAGGCAGGTCAAGTGGTCTAGTATTCCCATCTCTTTCAGAATTTTCCACAGCTTATTGTGATCCACATAGTCAAAGGCTTTGGCATAGTCAATAAAGCAGAAATAGATGTTTTTCTGGAACTCTCTTGCTTTTTACATGATCCAGCGGATGTTGGCAATTTGATCTCTGGTTCCTCTGCCTTTTCTAAAACCAACTTGAACATTTGGAAGTTCACGGTTCATGTATTGCTCAAGCCTGGCTTGGAGAAATTTGAGCATTACTTTACTGGCATGTGAGATGCGTGCAATTGTGCGGAAGTTTGAGCATTCTTTGGCATTGCCTTTCTTTGGGATTGAAATGAATACTGACGTTTTCCATTCCTGTGGCCACTGCTGAGTATTCCAAATGTGCTGGCATATTGAGTGCAGCACTTTCACAGCATCATCTTTCAGGATTTGAAATAGCTCTACTGGAATTCCATCACTTCCACTAGCTTTGTTTGTAGTGATGCTTTCTAAGGCCCACTTGACTTCACATTCCATGATGTCTGGCTCTAGATGAGTGATCACACCATCGTGACTATCTTGGTCTTGAAGATCTTTTTTGTATAGTTCTTCTGTGTATTCTTGCCACCTCTTCTTAATGTCTCCTGTTTTTGTTAGGTCCATACCATTTCTGTCCTTTATTGAGCCCATCTTCGAATTAAATGTTCCTTTGGTATCTCTAAGTTTCTTGAAGAGATCTCTAGTCTTTCCCATTCTGTTGTTTTCCTCTATTTCTTTGCATTGATCGCTGAAGAAGGCTTTCTTATCTCTTCTTGCTGTTCTTTGGAACTCTGCATTCAGATGTTTATATCTTTCCTTTTCTCCTTTGCTTTTCACTTTTCTTCTTTTCACAGCTATTTGTAAGGCCTCCCCAGACAGCCATTTTGCTTTTTTGCATTTCTTTTCCACGGGGATGATCTTGATCCCTGTCTCCTGTACAATGTCACGAACCTCCGTCCATAGTTCATCAGGCACTCTATCTATCAGATCTAGGCCCTTAAATCTATTTCTCACTTCCACTGTATAATCATAAGGGATTTTATTTAGTTCATACCTGAATGATCTAATGGTTTTCCCCACTTTCTTCAATTTAAGTCTGAATTTGGCAATAAGAAGCTCATGGTCTGAGCCACACTCAGCTCCCGGTCTTTTTGCTGACTCTATAGAGCTTTTCCATCTTAGGCTGCAAAGAATATAATCAATCTGATTTCGGTCTTGACCATCTGGTGATGTCCATGTGTAGAGTCTTCTTTTGTGTTGTTGGAAGAGGGTGTCTGCTATGACCAGTGTGTTCTCTTAGGAAAGCTCTTTTGCCCTGCTTCATTCCGTGTTCCAAGGCCAAATTTGCCTGTTACTCCAGGTGTTTTTTGACTTCCTACTTCTGCATTCCAGTCCCCTATAATGAAAAGGACATCTTTTTTGGGTGTTAGTTCTAAAAGGTCTTTAGGTCTTCATAGAACCATTCAACATCAGCTTCTTCAGGGTTACTGGTTGGGGCATAGACTTGGATTACTGTGATATTGAATGGTTTGTCTTGGAAACGAACAGAGTTCATTCTGTCGTTTTTGAGATTGCATCCAAGTCCTGAATTTTGGGCTCTTTTGTTGACTATGATGGCTACTACATTTCTTCTAAGGGATTCCTGCCCACGGTAGTAGATATAATGGTCATCTGAGTTAAATTCACCCATTCCTGTCCATTTTAGTTAGCTGATTCCTAAAATGTCAACGTTCACTCTTGCCATCTCTTGTTTGACCACTTCCAATTTTTCTTGATTCATGGACCTAATATTCCAGGTTCCTATGCAATATTGCTGTTTACAGCATTGAACCTTGCTTCTCTCACCAGTCACATCCACAACTGGGTATTGTTGTTGCTTTGTCTCCATCCCTTCATTCTTTCTGGAGTTATTTCTCCACTGATCTCCAGTAGCATATTGGGCACCTACCGATCTGGTGAGTTCCTCTCTCAGTATCCTATCATTCTACCTTTTCATCCTGTTCATGGGGTTCTCAAGTCAAGAATACTGAAGTGGTTTGCCATTCCCTTATACAGTGGACCACATCCTGTCAGTCCTTTCCACCATGACCCGCCCCTCTTGGGTGGCCCCCAGGGCATGGCTTAGTTTCATTGAGTTAGACAAGGCTCTGGTCCTAGTGTGATTAGATTGACTAGTTTTCTGTGATTATGCTTTCAGTGTGTCTGCCCTCTGATGCCCTCTTGCAACACCTACCATCTTACTTTGGTTTCTCTTACCTTGGACGTGGGGTATCTCTTCACGGCTGCTCCAGCAAAGCGCAGCCGCTGCTCCTTACCTTGGCCGAGGGGTATCTCCTCACCACTGCCCCTGCCTTGAACATGGTTTAGCTCCTCTAGGCCCTCCTGCTCCCACGCAGCCACCACTCCTCGGACGTGGGGTATCTCATCTCGGCTGCTCCTGCGCTGTCTCAGCCTGGCACTCTCAGCCATCGCCCCTGACCTCAGACATGGGGTAGCTACCCCCGGCTGGCACCCCGACCTCAGAGGTGGGATAACTCCTCTCGGCTGCTCCTGCACTGTCGCAGCCTGGCACTCTCAGCCGCTGCCCCTGACCTCGGATGTGGGGCAGCTCCTCTCGGCCGTGCTTGTGCGCCGTCACAGCCACTTTAATCTTAAGGTTTGCTCTGTCCCCAAAAGTGACTTATTTTTGTTACCTCTGCCTGAGGGGTTTTCAAGTGAATTAAGGTGACTAAATACCTGTTAAATGGGGACAACCTGCTTTCTGGCTACACAAGACCCATATGGTATTCTTGCATGACTCTTGATGTAATAGGTGGTCCTTTCTTTTGGCTCACCTTTGCCTCACAAGCGGGACCCAAACAATTAAAAGTGGCTAAAAAGCCTGGTGAGGCACTCGGGTCAGACTGCTGAGGCTTCAAAACAACTCTTCATTTAACTTTTTCAAGCTTCATTTTCCCTATCTCAAGAATAGAGCTCTTGATAATATCTACTGGATAGATTCTTGTGAAGCTTAAAAATGATATGGTAAATGTGAAAACATTTACAACAATGCCTAGCACATTGTAAAGAGTTAATACATTTTACCTAACAATCAGATCAGGTCAGTCGCTCAGTCGTGTTCCACTTTTTGCGACCCCATGAATCGTAGCACGCCGGGCCTCCCTGTCCATCACCAACACCTGGAGTTCACTCAGACACACGTCCATCAAGTAAGTGATGCCATCCAGCCATCTCATCCTCTGTCGTCCCATTCTCCTCTTGCCCCCAATCCCTCCCAGCATCAGAGTCTTGGCCAATGAGTCAACACTTCACATGAGGTAGCCAAAGTACTGGAGTTTCAGCTTTAGCATCATTCCTTCCAAAGAAATCCCAGGGCTGATCTCCTTCAGAATGGACTGGTTGGATCTCCTTGAAGTCCAAGGGACTCTCAAGAGTCTTCTCCAACACCACAGTTTAAAAGCATCAATTCTTTGGTGCTCAGACTTCTTCACAGTCCAACTCTCACATCCATACATGACCACAGGAAAAACCACAGCCTTGACTAGACGAACCTTTGTTGGCAAAGTAATGTCTCTGCTTTTGAATATGCTATCTAGTTTGGTCATAACTTTCCTTCCAAGGAGTAAGTGTCTTTTAATTTCATGGCTGCAGTCACCATCTGCGGTGATTTTGGAGCCTAGAAAAATAAAGTCGGACACTGTTTCCACTGTTTCCCCATCTATTTCCCATGAAGTGATGGGACCGGATGCCATGATCTTTGTTTTCTGAATGTTGAGCTTTAAGCCAACTTTTTCACTCTCCACTTTCACTTTCATCAAGAGGCTTTTGAGTTCCTCTTCACTTTCTGCCATAAGGGAGGTGTCATCTGCATATCTGAGGTTATTGATATTTCTCCTGGCAATCTTGATTCCAGCTTGTGTTTCTTCCAGTCCAGCGTTTCTCGTGATGTACTCTGCCTATAAGTTAAATAAACAGGATGACAATACACAGACTTGACGTACCCCTTTTCCTATTTGGAACCAGTCTGCTGTTCCATGTCCAGTTCTAACTGTTCCTTCCTGACCTACATACAGATTTCTCAAGAGGCAGGTCAGGTGGTCTTGTATTCTCATCTCTTTCAGAATTTTCCACCGTTTATTGTGATCCACACAGTCAAAGGCTTTGGCATAGTCAATAAAGCAGAAATAGATGTTTTTCTGGAACTCCCTTGCTTTTTCCATGATCCAGCGGATGTTGGCAATTTGATCTCTGGTTCCTCTGGCTTTTCTAAAACCAACTTGAACATCAGGAAGTTCACGGTTCACATACTGCTGAAGCCTGGCTTGGAGAATTTTGAGCATTACTTTACTAGCGTGTGGATGAGTGCAATTGTGCATTAGTTTGAGCATTCTTTGGCATTACCTTTCTTTGGGATTGGAATGAAAACTGACCTTTTCCAGTCCTGTGACCACTGCTGAGTTTTCCAAATTTGCTGGCATATTGAGTGCAGCACTTTCACAGCATCATCTTTCAGGATTTGGAATAGCTCAACTGGAATTCCATCACATCCACTAGCTTTGTTCGTAGTGATGCTTTCTAAGGCCCACTTGATTTCACATTCCAGGATGTCTGGCTCTAGGTGAGTGATCACACCATCGTGATTATCTGGGTCATGAAGATATTTTTTGCACAGTTCTTCTGTGTATTCTTGCCATCTCTTCTTAATATCTTCTTCTTCTGTTAGGTCCATACAATTTCTGTCCTTTATCCAGCCCATCTTTGCATGAAATGTTCCTTTGGTATCTCTGATTTTCTTGAAGAGATCTCTAGCCTTTCCCATTCTGTTGTTTTCCTCTATTTCTTTGCATTGATCACTGAAGAAAGCTTTCTTATCTCTTCCTGCTATTCTTTGGAACTCTGCATTTAGATGTTTATATGTGTCCTTTCCTCCTTTGCTTTTCACTTCTCTTCTTTTCACAACTATTTGTAAGGCCTCCCCAGACAGCCATTTTGCTTTTTTGCATTTCTTTTCCACGGGGATGGTCTTGATCCCTGTCTCCTGTACAATGTCACGAACCTCATTCCATAGTTCATCAGGCACTCTATCTGTCAGATCTAGGCCCTTAAATCTATTTCTCACTTCCACTGTATAATCATAAGGGATTTGATTTAGGTCATACCTGAATGGTCTAGTGATTTTCCCTACTTTCTTCAATTTCAGTCTGAATTTGGCTATAAGGAGTTCATGGTCTGAGCCACAGTCAGCTCCTGGTCTTGTTTTTGCTGACTGTATAGAGCTTCTCCATCTTTTGCTGCAAAGAATATAATCAATCTGATTTTGGTGTTGACCATCTGGTGCTGTCCATGTGTAGAGTCTTCTCTTGTGTTGTTGGAAGAGGGTGTTTGTTATGACCATGCATTTTCTTGGCAAAACTCTGTTAGTCTTTTCCCTGGTTCATTCCGTGTTCCAAGGCCAAATTTGCCTGTTAGTCCAGGTGTTTCTTGACTTCCTACTTTTGCATTCCATTCCCCTATAATGAAAAGGACATCTTTTGGGGTGTTAGTTCTAGAAGGTCTTTAGGTCTTCATAGAACCGTTCAATTTCAGCTTCTTCAGGGTTACTGGTTGGGGCCTAGACTTGGATTACTGTGATATTGAATGGTTTGCCTTGGAAATGAACAGAGATCATTCTGTCATTTTTGAGATTGCATGCAAGTACTGCATTTCAGACTCTTTAGTTGACCATGATGGCCACTCCATTTCTTCTGAGGGATTCCTGCCCGCAGTAGTAGATATAATGGTCATCTGAGTTAAATTCACCCATTCCAGTCCATTTCAGTTTGCTGATTCCTAGAATGTCGACAATCACTCTTGCCATCTCTTGCTTAACCACTTCCAATTTGCCTTGATTCATGGACCTGGCATTCCAAAATAGTAAAAAATAAGGCACTATTCCCTATTGACAGAGAGTTTATAATCTACTAGAGAGACATCTATGAGAACAGTTGTCATAAAATAACCAAATATAGAGTGATGGTTGAAATAAATATAAAGTGCTGGAGAAATAGGGGAGGGAAAGACCGTGCTTTAAGTTGTAAGTAAGCAGGTGATTTTTTGAAAATCGACATAATGAATTTATCATTTATATTTTTCTATTCTTCCAAGCAGATCCTTTCTTCATAAATAAGTTTCATTTCAACCTCTACATGAATAAGTGCATACCTCAAATTTGAGGTTTATAAAATAATGTACAGCTTTATTGTATTTTGGAACCTGGAACTTGATGGAATAATACTATTTTATTATTATGTTGCTTTGAACTCCTTATGAAAACAAAAAGTAGTGACAGAATGATGTGAATATGCAATAGGCATATGGAAAATAATGTAACTAATTGAAAGAGGTTTTTTTTTTTCCCCTTAAACTAACTTTTCACTGTAGTAACAAATTTTAATCAATTTGTCAAAGCAGTTTCTTTATCTAAATATCTGCATAATACCCAGTTGAAAATAGCTGAAACCTAGGATTGATTTGAAGCAGAAGTTTAATTGTGCCTCCTTTTTTGAAATATATGTATGCACAGTACCTCTTTTTATGTACAACCCATATACTTATTTTTAAGTGATACAACCTTCATTGAGTAAGCAAAAATATAGCAAAAACACATAAATCATTTAGTCATCTACTCTTGACTAGAATTATTGTTTTGTTATCTCTTTTTTTTTTTTCCTCAAAAAAGGTGTCTTAGAGAAAGAAGACAATGGTAAACTGAAATTTAAAGTATAATAGTTTATAATTTATTTTGCATATGTTTGGGAAATGCATCAGTTGGTAAACACTGAGCTTAAAGTAGATCTCAATGTGTCTGTAATTTGGAGAAATGGCAAGAGATATGAATCAATACATTGATACATTGGGCTTTCTTGTGTAGGAAGGACTCTAGTACAAGGAGTGACCCTTTGTTTAGTAAATACACTTTTAGCAGAAGTGGTACTTGGCATGTGTCTTGGACCATTAATCAACTACCTCATTTGATACTATAATTCCAGCCCTAGTAAAAACTGGTCTGTGCAAGGTTAATACTTGAACACTAGAGGCTTTATGAAGAACAGTTGACCTTTTGAAAACATTACTATTAATAAAAATTTCCACTCTAATGTTCTGTGTTCCTCTAACAAAAAATGAAAGAACAAACTTTTCAACATAAACAAATAGCTCTGAAAAGCCCCATATCCATCTTGTGACTGGTCTTTGTGACCTTTCCAACTCTGTGATCACCTAATGTTACTGCAGTATGATAGTATTATAATTTGGCATGATGTCCAATTAGTGGTTAAAAACAAATTGTGGGTGGAAAATCAGAAATCATGTTTCTGAGGTTATTCCGCTCAATCAGTCCACAATTGTTTAAACATCAGTTCAGTTCAGTTTAGTCGCTCAGTCATGTCCGACTCTTTGCAACCCCATGAATTGAAGCATGCCAGGCCTCCCTGTCCATCACCAACTCCCAGAGTTCACTCAGACTCACGTCCATCGAGTCAGTGATGCCATCCAGCCATCTCATCCTCTGTCGTCCCCTTCTCCTCCTGCCCCCAATCCCTCCCAGCATCAGAGTTTTTTCCAATGAGTCAACTCAACTGTTTGAAAAAATAAAATATTTCTAGAAAATAATTCATTTATATTGACAGCCACAGGTAACCAATACACTGACACCCATTTTCCTTTCCTACACAGCATCTCCCACCTCAGAATTTGATTGCATCAAATTAGAGATAGTGTGAAAGTGTTATGTTTATTTTTACCTTTTAAAATTCGGTTTCTTAGATTTAACTATTAAACCATTATATGTATTCCTGCTATCAGTTTTATACTTACAGTGAGTGAAATCACTTGCCTGATTGCATCATAAGGCCTAGTTTATTTTCATAAAATTGACAATATATAGGAGTCCATATACCTCCAGAATTTGGGCCTCTGTAAAGCAGTTTAGCATAGATAATAGGACATATGAATAAGAGTTATAAGACCTTCAGACTTTGCCAGTGATTTATTCTATACCCTTGAATAAATTACCTAGTTACTTTTCATACCTTGAAAGTGAAACTTGTCTTACTTACCTCACATTGATGCCTCAATAATTAAAATGAAAGTGTTTTAAAGGTCTTTGGTGGAAATATGCTATGAATGCATATGATATTATTTTCCCCTTTCTCTTAACTCCATTAGGTACAGTCTGCTGATTCCCAGTTCCTATTGGTTGTTAAATGGCTAAGGAATTTTTTGCTAACTGAGAATTTTATTGCTAACTGAGAATTACTCTTTGCCAAATACTATGCTTGGTGCTTTTACATGGATTATCTCTTATTCCCATGATAGTCTTAAGAGATGGATATTTAATTATGGGCCTATAACACCATGCAAAGAGAAAATATTCGAAATTGCAACATATTGCAAAGTAAAATTGTGAAGGAAGATCTTTATCTTTGACAAGTTTTTGCATTTTTTTATTCTTGATAGCAACATCCCCCCAGGCTCCAGAGACTAAAATATCAAAGTATAAATGACAATTAACAATTTAAAATGCTACTTCATCATATGGAATTTGCATTTTAAAGAGAATAAACTTTTTAAAAAATGGCACTCTACCAATGACATTTTCAACACCATATACAATGGGTACTTTGCAGTAGTTATCAGGAAATATGTAAAGATACAAAATCACATCACATTAGAATTACCCACTGTTGTTGAGATTAATTTTGGGGAAAATTGCTATAAATATTCTCTCTCTCTCTACAGTAGCCCACGGTATCTTCTTATTTTAAAATATATAGTTGTGTGGAGAATATGAAATGGCCATCAAAGGGTCAATTGCTTAATACTTAATGTTGAAGCATGCTTGGGACAAGATTTCTTTCTCTTAGGGACACATAATACAAAGAAATTGGTTCTTCATACTCAATAACTTCAATTTAGTTAAAATCTGAAAATAACCTTTACAGTCCTCATCTTTGACTAGGAAGGAAGTTGTAGAAGCAGTTAAACTATGAGCAACCAAAAAATTGTGTTATATAACTTCCTTTGGAAGACAGTAGTACTGACTCACAATGTTCTCCAAACTTCTCCCCACCTGCTCCCGCTCAAGCTTCAAAATTCTTATCCATAATCTAGAGAAATAGCTTTTGTCTGGTATGATGACATCTAATGATTTAATTCATCTGCTACAAAGTCATTCATAAGTGTGTGCATCACAGGCTGTATACATACCTAGGGAATTATTTTAAATGATTTGGACATTATTTCCCACTTTACCAATTTCCAATACACACATTTACCAGGAAGTCATTGTTGTTGTTCAGTTGCTCAGTCATGTCTGACATTTTGTGACCCCATCAACTGCAGCATGCCAGGACTCCCTATCCTTCACTATCTCCCAGAGTTTGCTCAACCTCATGTCCATTGAGTCAATGATGACATCCAACCATCTAGCCCTCTGTCACCACCTTCTCCTGCCCTCAATCTTTCCCAGCATCAGGGTCTTTTCCAATGAGTTTGCTTATTGTATCAGGTGGCCAAAGTATTGGAGCTTCAGCTTCAGCATCAGTCCTTCCAATGAATATTCAGGGATGATTTCCTTTAGGATTGACTGCTTTGATCTCTTTGCTGTGCAAGAAACTCTTAAGAGTCTTCTCCAGTATCACAATTCAAAAGCATCAGTTTCTTTACGGTCCAACTCTCACATTCAGTAATACGTGACTACTGGAAAGGCCATAGCTTTGGTTATATGGACCTTTGTTAGATTTCATGTTCACATATTCAAATTCTCTGCACTGTCTACTGTAGTAGCCTGGAAAATATGAGGTGTGTGATTTGAGAGTATGACTAAAACAAAATGTCTAGATTTCATATTGTTTGCTCCTAATTATTGAAATATTATTTTAAATTCACTTTAGGAAAAAGCAAAGGTGATTTAGCTCATGCTGTGCTCAGCAGCTTCAGTTGTATCTGACTCTTTGCAACCCCATGGATTGTAGCTCACCAGGCTGCTCTGTCCATGGGATTTTTCTGTCAAGAATACTGGAGTGGGTTTCCATGCCCTTTTCCAGATTTGGCTTATATATTCTAATTAGTAGCAATGACTACTGATATAATATCATGCCATGATATCATCACAGACAAAGAACCTACTTGAAGTTGCTTCTAACTTAAATTACTTCTAGATAGAAGTGCCCCAATACTGGGTTTTAGGGAATTCCCTTTAAACATACCCTGTCCAGCATGTGTTATTTGTAGACTTTTGTTTTGTTTTGGTTTTGGGGCCACACCATGCAACATATGGGATTTTAGTTCTCCTACTAGGGATTGAATCTCCTGCATTGCAGGCAGATTCTTTACCAGCTTAGCCACCAGGGAAGCATGTGACATATTCTCACCACCTCTTCTTATCCAAGCTATCATAATCTCTTGCCTATAAAATTACACCTTACAAACTGATTTCCTTTCTTCTGCCCTTGTCTTCACTATAGAGTATTCTCAACAAACAAGCCAGAATAATTTATTCAAAACAGGAATCAGAGCATGTTGTTCCCTTCTCACAACTCTCAAATGATATAACATTTAAAGTAAAAATCCAAGTCATCCAAATAGTCAAATGCCCTCATGATTTTCTCCTTATTTTCTACCACTCTGTTTATTACTATTTTGCTCCACTTAGTCCTTACATTTCATCTGTGCTTAGCTCCATTTCTGGAACTTTAGTTTCGAGGAGGTAGATGTTACTTGGTGCTGTTTGTTCTCTATAGCTTCCTTGTAATAAATTAGAGTGGTCTGGGCAAGTGAGGGCACTTCCTAACTGCCACAGCTCATATCTCAGGGCACGGCATTAACTCTTTGATAAGAAAGCTCTCTTTGCTATGGCTTGACTAGAAGAGACTGACTTTCCAGGTAACCCAGTAGTACTCAAATTAACTAACAAATCTCACCTGTTCATTTTATCTAGTACTTCCCAGGCACCTTTGACTTTTGTGTTTTATGTTGACTTTTTTATTGTTTTATAATTTGAGAGTCACAACTACTCTTAAAATCAGGGAAATTCAACATACATAATGGAAAATGTAGGTCTTAATTTTATGTTTGGCTATTGCACATTGTTCAAACTGGAATGTATAATAGGAACAAGTTGCAACATACACTTAATTAAGTACCATGAAAACACATTACCAGGGCAGTTTCTGTAGGCACAGCTCCAGTAACAATGTGAGTTCATGCTAAATCATATTTACCACAACACAGTGAATGTGAGAAACTCTGAAGCAAACATTTTCCATTAACATTTTGCTACCATCACATGCATATAAAGTAGAAATTGCAGACATTTTCCAGGTTCACAACTCTTACCCCAGAAAACTGTCGATTATTCAAATATCAAATCAGGTATAATTCTGCAAATAATGTTTTGTCTTCCAAAAACTAATCATCAAAATATAATTTAACATAAAAAAGCAAGAATTGAGAGGGAGTGGTTGGGAAACCCAATATTTGTAACAATACAACTTTGAAGAACCTGTTTTTACATGAGACTTGATTTGAATTATTAAAGCTCAGCTATACTTAAGGGGGAGAAAAGTGGTGGCAGAAGATGATGAAAAGAGTTCTGGTTACAAATGAGCCAGCTTGAATGTTGTGATCGCATTCTTGTGAATTTCTGTGTTCAGAAATGGATTCATCAGGTGTTCAGTTCAGTTCAGTTCAGTCGCTCAGTCGTGTCTGACTCTTTGCCACCCCATGGACTGCAGCATGCCAGGCTTCCCTGTCCATCACCAACTCCCGGAGCTTGCTCTAACTCATGTCCATCAAGTCTGTGATGCCATCCAATCATCTCATCCTCTCTTGTCCCCTTCTCCTCCTGCCTTCAATCTTTCCCAGCATCAGTGTCTTTCCCAATGAATCAGTTCTTTGCATCAGGTGGCCAAAATATTGGAGCTTCAGCTTCAGCATCAGTCTTTCCAATGAATATTCAGGACTGTTTCCTTTAGAATTGACTGATTTGATCTCCTTGCAGTCCAAGGAACTCTCAAGAGTCTTCTCCAACACCAATTATTGTGTGTAGATTCTTTAAAAGGAAACTTTTATACAATTTCCTCAGAGCCAGTTAGAAAGAAAACAAATGCCATGACAAAAGAAAAAAGAAAGGAAAGAAGAAACAAGGTAGAGAAGTAAGGAGGGATAAAGGAGAAAAGGAGTGAGGGAAGAAAAGAAAGGAAGCAGAGAAAAAAAAGAAATATTTATTTAATGTTAAACACTTCATTCTTTCCATACATGTTCTCCCTTAATGCTCACAATAACCCAACAAGGTAGGTATTACACCTTTATTTTGAAAAAAAGGAAACAGGCTGTGAAAGGTTAAGTGATTCACCTAAGTTTTGCAGTTACTGGGTGGCTCAGAATTCAAGCCTAGGTTTGCCTGACCCCATGCCCATGTGATCGTTCCCAGTATGTCACACTTCTGAGATCACTCTGACACAGGACTTTGGTTTACAATTCATGGTCCATATAACCCTACAGGCTACCTTATACCATTAATAAAAAATGATATAATTATTCCTATTCTTAAGTTAATATTATGCATTTAGAATTTCTGATTTTTTTATTTTATTTTATTTTTAAACTTTACATAATTGTATTAGTTTTGCCAAATATCAAAATGAATCCGCCACAGGTATACGTGTGTTCCCCACCCTGAACCCTCCTCCCTCCTCCCTCCCCATACCATCCCTCTGGGTCCTCCCAGTGCACTAGCCCCAAGCATCTAGTATCGTGCATCGAACCTGGACTGGCAACTCGTTTCAAACATGATATTTTATATGTTTCAATGCCATTCTACCAAATCTCCCCACCCTCTCCCTCTCCCACAGAGTCCATAAGACTGTTCTATACCTCAGTGTCTCTTTTGCTGTCTCGTACACAGGGTTATCACTACACCTCATCAAAAGTAGGGATTTCCCTAATTCTGTAGAGATTTGGTTGCAGATTTTTCTGCAGAAAAGCAGGAGCAAATGGAGGAAGTGGTTTCTTTGCCCCATCAAACTCACCCTGAACTGAAACTATTTTAGAAGTTGTTTTAGAAGGTGTTTTTTTGTTTTGTTTTGTTTTTTATTTATTTTTTTTTAATGGGGGGCAAATTTACTACTGAAATAGTATAATCTGACAGAGTGAGTCATCTTTTTTATTTATTTATTTATTTACTTTACAATATTGTATTGGTTTTGTCATACATCAACATGCATCTGCCATGGGTGTACACGTGTTCCCCATCCTGAACACCCCTCCCACCTCCCTCCCCATACCATCCCTCTGGGTCATCCCAGTGCACCAGCCCCAAGCTTCCTGTATCATGCATCGAACCTGGACTGACAATTGGTTTCTTATATGATATTATACATGTTTAAATGCCATTCTCCCAAATCATCCCCCCCCCACCTCCCACAGAGTCCAAAAGACTGTTCTATACAACTGTGTCTCTTTTGCTGCCTCGCATACGAGGTTGTTGTTACCATCTTTCTAAATTCCATATATATGAGTTAGTATACTGTATTGGTGTTTTTCTTTCTGGCTTACTTCACTCTGTATGATAGGCTCCAGTTTTCATCCACCTCATTAGAACTGATTCAATGTATTCATTTTAATGGCTGAGTAATACTCCACTGTGTATATGTACCACTGCTTTCTTATCCATTCATCTGCTGATGGTTGCTTCCATGTCCTGGCTATTATAAACAGTGCTGTGATGAACATTGGGGTACACGTGTCTCTTTCAATTCTGGTTTCCTCAGTGTGTATGCCCAGCAGTGGGATTGCTGGGTCCTATGGCAGTTCTATTTCCAGTTTCTTAAGGAATCTCCACACTGTTCTCCATAGTGGCTGTACTAGTTTGCATTCCCACCAACAGTGTAAGAGGGTTCCCGTTTCTCAACATCCTCTCCAGCATTTATTGCTTGTAGACTTTTGGATTGCAGCCATTCTGACTGGCGTGAAATGGTACCTCATTGTGGTTTTGATTTGCATTTCTCTGACAATGAGTGATGTTGATCATCTTTTCATGTGTTTGTTAGCCATCTGTATGTCTTCTTTGGAGAAATGCCTATTTAGTTCTTTGGCCCATTTTTTGATTGGGTAGTTTATTTTTCTGGAATTGAGCTGCAGGAGTTGCTTGTATATTTTTGAGATTAGTTGTTTGTCAGTTGCTTCATTTGCTATTATTTTCTCCCATTCTGAAGGCTGTCTTTTCACCTTGCTTATAGTTTCTTTTGTTGTGCAGAAGCTTTTAATTTTAATTAGGTCCTATTTGTTTGTTTTTTTTTTTTTAATTTTATTTTATTTTTAAACTTTACATAATTGTATTAGTTTTGCCAAATATCAAAATGAATCCGCCACAGGTATACATGTTTATTTTTGCTTTTATTTCCAATATTCTAATAGGTGGGTCATAGAGGATCCTGCTGTGATTTATGTCGGAGAGGGTTTTGCCTACGTTCTCCTCTAAGAGTTTTATAGTTTCTGGTCTTATGTTTAGATCTTAATCCATTTTGAGTTTATTTTTGTGTATGGTGTTAGAAAGTGTTCCAGTTTCATTCTTTTACAAGTGGTTGACCAGTTTTCCCAGCACCACTTGTTAAAGAGATTGTCTTTTCTCCATTGTATATTCTTGCCTCCTTGGTCAAAGATAAGGTGTCCATAGGTGCGTGGGTTTATCTCTGGGCTTTCTATTTTGTTCCATTGATCTATATTTCTGTCTTTGTGCCAGTACCATACTGTCTTGATGACTGTGGCTTTGTAGTAGAGCCTGAAGTCAGGCAGGTTGATTCCTCCAGTTCCATTCTTCTTTCTCAAGATTGCTTTGGGTATTCGAGGTTGAGTCAAGTCTTGAAAGTATAATTTTGCATGATGGCATTGTTTTGGAAAGAAGCAGTCATAGTTTATTAATTGACTTCTAGGTTTACCATCAGTTCTCCTTTTATTTTTGCTCTATTGATCTTTAAAAAAATTAAAACCAAATAAAACATGCACAAGAAATACAATAGCTTGCTATAGAAAATTGATATGAGGGTTTTTTTAGGGGTGATCAAAATGTTCTAGAGTTAGATTGTGGTGGTGATTTCACAACTCTGTAAATGTAATAAAACTCACTAAATCATACACTTAACATGAGCAAATTTATGTAAATTATATCCCAATAAAACTATATAAATAAGAATTGAATGTAAAAAACCCAAATTACACAGAAAAGTACAGAGTGAAAAGTAAAAGGTACAACTTTAAAATTACTTAATAAGTATATACTCCAGTATTCATTCCTGGATAATCCCATGGACAGAGGAGCCTGGCAAGTTGCAATCCATAGGGTCTCATTGAGTCAAACATGACTGAAGTGACTTAATATACACACACACACATAAATGAGAAGGATTCACTAGTGACTCAGTGGTAAAGAATCTGCCTACAGTGGAGGAGACACAAGAGATGTGGGTTCAATCCCTGGGTCAGGAAGATCCCCTGGTGAAGGAAATGGCAACCCACTCCAGTATTCTTGCCTGGGAAATCCCATGGACAGAGAAGCCTGGTGGGCTAACCCCATGGGGTCACAAAAGAGTCGGACACAACTCAGCAACTAAACAACAACAACATAGCAAATGGGAGCTTTAAAAAGAATGAAAAAATTTAACTCTATAATGCTGTGCTACACAGAGATTTGGCAAATCAGAATTTCTTTCATCACAGTAATAATCTATATAGAAATAGCTAAGAGTTACCAAATATGTACTACATATCTAGTACTGTTCTAAATGTTTTACAAGTATTATCTCAGTTTATATTCACCACAATCTTATGAGTTAAGTAGTATTTTTAACATCTATATTTTACAAATTAAGTAACTGAAGGAAAAAGATTAATAAGTACCTTCCCAAAAGCACATGCTCAGTAAATTTTGAAGCCAGAGTATGCAATGCAGGTGGGTGGATTCTGGAAACCTTGCTCTTAACATTTGTAATAAGCTAATTCAATTCTATCTATCTAATCTTTTATTTTCATCCATTCTTTTAAATTTTAATTGAAGAGTAATTACTTTGCAATATTGTAATGGGTTTTGCCATACATCAACATGAATTGGCCATAAGCATACATGTGTCCCCTCCCTCCTGAATCCCCCTCCCACCTACTTCCTCCTACCTAATCTTAAGACTTGGCCCATGTGCCATCTGTGAAGTGATCTCCAGATACCTATTTTGCATTGATACCAAACAGTTTTGTTTTTAGATCTTTAAATGTGTATGTGCTTTATCTTACCAGCTAGACTCACTGAGGACAAAAAGAATGTGAACAAGTGACCATTTTGCATCCTCCACATTGCTTGGCTCAAAATAAGCATAGGACATGCCTAATAAACACAGGTATATTAATTGACTCTTTGGGAAAATTTACTACTATTAATATATGATCTATTGATCAACAACAATAAAGAGCAATATTGCATAGGAACCTGGAATGTTAAGTCCAAGAATCAAGGCAAATTAGAAGTGGTCAAACAGGAGATAGCAAGAGTGAACATCGACATTCTAGGAATCAGCAAACTAAGATGGACTGGAATGGGTGAATTTGACTCAGATGACCACCACATCTACTACTGTGGGCAGGAATCCCTTAGAAGAAATGGAGTAGCCATCATAGTCAACAAAAGAGTCCAAAATGCAGGACTTGGATGCAATCTCAAAAACAAAAGATGATCTCTGTTTGTTTCCAAGGCAAACCATTCAATATCACGATAATCCAAGTCTATGCCCCAACAAGTAATGCTGAAGAAGCTGATATTGAATGATTCTATGAAGACCTACAAGACCTTCTAGAACTAACACCCCAAAAATATGTAATTTTCATTACAGGGCACAGGAATGCAAAAGTAGGAAGTCAAGCAATACCTGGAATAACGGGCAAATTTGGCCTTGGAGTACAGAATAAAGCAGGGCAAAGGCTAATAGAGTTCTGCCAAGAGAACACACTGCTCATAGCAAACACCCTCTTCCAACAACACAAGAGAAGACTCTACACATGGATATCACCAGATGCTCAACACCGAAATCAGATTGATTATATTCTTTGCAGTCAAAGATGGAGAAGCTCTATACAGTCAACAACAACAAGAACACAAAAGACTGGGAGCTGACTGTGGCTCAGATCATGAACTCCTTATTGCCAAATTCAGACTTAAATTGAAGAAAGTGGGGAAAACTACTAGACCATTCAGGTATGGCCCAAATCAAATCCCTTATGACTATACAGCAGAAGTGAGAAATATATTTAAGGGACTAGATCTGATAAACAGAGTGCCTGATGAACTATGGACAGAGGTTCCTGACATTGTACAGGAGACAGGGATCAAGACCATTCCCAAGAAAAATAAATTCAGAAAAGCAAAATGGCTGTCTGAGGAGGACTTACAAATAACTGTGGAAAGAAGAGATGTGAAAAGAAGGGAGAAAAGGAAAGACATACCCCTTTGAATGCAGAGGAGTTCCAAAGAATAGCAAGGAGCGATAAGAAAGCCTTCCTCAGCGATCAGTGCAAAGAAATAGAGGAAAACAATAGAATGGGAAAGACTAGAAATCTCTTCAAGAAAATCAGACATACCAAGGGAATACTTCATGCAAAGATGGGCTTGATAAAGGACAGAAATAGTATGGCCCTAACAAGCAGAAGATATTAAGAAGAGGTGGCAAGAATACACAGAAGAACTGTACAAAAAAGATCTTCATGACCCAGATAATCACAATGGTATGATCTCTCACCTAGAGCCAGACATCCTGGAATGTGAAGGCAAGTGGGCCTTAGGAAGCATCACTACAAACAAAGCTAGCGGAGGTGATGGAATTCCAGTGGAGTTATTTCAAATTCTGAAAGATGATGCTGTGAAAGTGCTGCACTCAATATGCCAGCACATTTGGAAAACTCAGCAGTGGCCACAGGACTGGAAAAGGTCAGTTTTCATTCCAATTCCAAAGAAAGGCAATGCCAAAGCATGCTCAAAACTACCGCACAATTGCACTCATCTCACATGCTAGTAAAGTAATGGTTAAAATTCTCCAAGCCAGGCTTCAACAATACCTGAACCAAAAACTTCCAGATGTTCAAGCTGGTTTTAGAAAAGGCAGAGGAACCAGAGATCAAATTGCCAACATCCGCTGGATCATGGAAAAAGCAAGAGAGTTTCAGAAAAACATCTATTTCTGCTTTATTGACTATGCCAAAGCCTTTGACCGTGTGGATCCCAATAAACTGTGGAAAATTCTGAAAGAGATGGGAATACCAGACCACCTGACCTTCCTTTTGAGAAACCTATATGCAGGTCAGGAAACAAGAGTTAGAACTGGACATGGAACAACAGACTGGTTCCAAATAGGAAAAACGAGTACGTCAAGGCTGTATATTGTCACCCTGCTTATTTAACTTCTATGCAGAGTACATCATGAGAAACGCTGGGCTGGAGGAAGTACAAGCTGGAATCAAGATTGCTGGGAGAAATATCAATAACCTCAGATATGCAGATGACACCACTCTTATATCAGAAAGTGAAGAGGAACTAAAAAGCCTCAGTGAAAGTGAAAGAGGAGAGTGAAAAAGTTGGCTTAAAGCTCAACATTCAGAAAACTAAGATCATGGCATCTGGTCCCACCACTTCATGTCAAATAGATGAGGAAACAGTGAGAGACTTTATTTTGGGGCGGCTCCAAAATCACTGCAGATGGTGACTGCAGCCATGAAATTAAAAGACTCTTACTCCTTGGAAAGAAAGTTATGACCAACCTAGACAGTATATTCAAAAGCAGAGACATTACTTTGTCAACAAAGGTCCGTCTAGTCATGGCTATTGGGTTTCCTTTAGTCATGTGTGGATGTGAGAGTTGGGGTATAAAACAGCTAAGTGCCGAAGAATTGATGCTTTTGAACTGTGTTGTTCGAGAAGACTCTTGAGAGTCCCTTGGACTGCAGGGAGATCCTATAAGTCCATCCTAAAGGAGATCAGTCCTGAGTGTTCTTTGGAAGGACTGATGTTGAAGCTGAAGCTCCAGTACTTTGGCCACCTGATGCCAAGAGCTGACTCTTTGGAAAAGATTCTGGGGAAGATTGAGGGCCAGAGGAGGATGGGACGACAGAGGATGAGATGGCTGGATGGCATCACTGACTCAGTGGACATGGGTTTGGGTAGACTCTGGGAGTTGGTGATTTACAGGGAGGCCTGGGGTGCTGCGGTTCATGGGGTAGCAAAAAGTTGGACGTGACTGAATGACTGAACTGAACTGAACTGAACTGATCAGCTACAGTAAAGAAGAGACTTGAGGCACGTCTCTTCTTATAAATTCCTCCTGCCAGCAGCTCACTAATTGAGGGATTAAGTCATTTAATTTAAGAACCAGCATTTATAGTGAATTGATGAAACTCATTAGGTAATTGCCCTTCTACATTCTGCCTGAGTAGACATACTGAGAAGAATTTATTTCTGGTATCAATCAAAAATATGTGTTGTGCCCACTTAATTCATAACATTTATGTTGAGGCATATAGTAGCCCATTGTTCTTCTGGATCCAAACAAAATGGTTTGGTAATTGAAACAGCCTTCTGTGGAGGTCTTCTTGGTACTTCATTGCCTGAGAAACTAATATAAATATGTCTCAAGAAAAATTCATATGCAAAATGAAACAAAAAGCTTTACAGTGGGATTGCAGTGTATGAAGTTCTGGCTAAAAATAAAAGGACACCGAAACATGATCCTTGCTTCTTGGAAGTATAATATTTTTTTAAGATTCAAAAATATTTTCTAAAATGGATAGGAACAATAAACACCAAAGTGTTAGCAATAACTCCTACTGGAGAGTGGATTCAGATAAGGTGAGCATGTCTAACAGACCTGCCACTTTTTACAGGATATATGTCTGTAGTGTTTAAATTTTCTACAATATGAATATGTTCATACAGTATTTGTGTTATGTTAAAAAAAAACTGTACTTTAAAATAAAAAAGAAACTTTACAGCTTTGTGATTATTACTTTAAATGGTGATGGATTTTGACGAAAAGGAGTAAGCAGAAAGTAATGCTAGGAAATGTTCTTGCCTGGAGAATCCCAGGGATGGGGAGCCTCGTGGGCTGCCATCTATGGGGTCGCACAGAGTTGGACACGACTGAAACGACTTAGCAAGCAAGCAAGCAAGCAATGCTAGGAAAACATGAAGGGGAACCCAGCTTCTTCAGCAAACTCTCTCTCAATCTCTTTCTCTTTCACTTTCCTCATTAAACATCCTTTCCACTTCTCAGTCCCTCCTGTCAGATTAATCACACTTTGGGAAAAAGGAATTGAAACATTTTGCAAGACAAAAGACTTACTGGTTAAATAGCTGAACTTTTCAGTGGAACCAAAACTTTAACAGTGAGTATTGTTTTACTCATTACGTATTTTTGAGCTTGAAAATGGTACTTAAATACACCAAGATTTGTAGTCAGAAAATAAATCACAAGTGTTTTCAAATAAAAGTTTAAGAAAGAGACTTTCTAGTTTTGTTTCTTGATATTAAAAGTGTAGGGAATCTGTATGATCAGAATAATTCAGATGCCAAGTTCCTATTGTTTTCATTTTTAAAAAAATATTTATTTATATTCATTGGTCTTCTCTTCTTGAATTATTTTTATGGGCAGGTAGAAACTGCCATTTTCTAGTGCCTGGTGAATACTTTTTCTGTGGTTTTGTAAGGAGTCCTCACTGTAGGCATATTTTGTTGGGGCACAAAGCCAACTTGAGGCTCCAAGTTTATTATTTTCAGATATTCTTTCCAAAGAATGTGGTGTGACCAGGAATAACAAAAAGGAAAGAAACAAGGCTATCCTTATGATAGCAAAACTACATAATTTTAAATCCCCTTGCCCCAAATAAAATAAACAAGTAACTGTCTTATTTGCTTTCTGGAAGTGAAAGAGTTAAAACAGGGATTTCCCTGGAAGTCCTGCAGTTGAGAATCTGTGCTTCCACTGAGAAAAGAGAGTTAAATCTATCATTCTCTTCCTCCTTCATTCCCACCTGTCTCTGACATGCCCCTAAAGGATATCATGACATATTACTGGCTTTGTCTGTTAGACTCTTAGATACGATCTTTAAACATGTTTACTAAAATCATCAGGGGTTCTTGCTTAGAAAACATACTTTAAAATACAATTTGCATAAATGCCAATCACAGAATAACCATGTAAAATGATAGAACAAATATAGGCCATTATAACCCACATGAATCATTCAACAGATTTCAAAATCAATCAGCTTAATGACCTCCTAGATTGTTAGGAACCTAGCTAGGTTCCTAACATCCAGAAAGGAGTCCTTTCTGGATGGAGACAAAAAGCAGGCACACTCATGTCTCCAGACCAAAAGGATGACTATCATGATACAGCTCATATGACACACCTTTGCTTGCTATATCATAAGACCTTGCATCTATTGCCTTGACTTGGACTTAAAAACAAAACACAACAAGAACAACACGATAAATAAAACCTATGGCCCCAGCAAAGAATGTCCTTTTCTTCAGAATACTTACCCATGTTGAATTCCAGTCCCATTCATAAATTTAACATGAAAAGACTCTTTTGTAGACATTGCCAGTTTCCTTGTTTCTGCTCCAACTGATTGATCCTAATAAAGTACACACTCTGGACATCCTTGACTTCTAAATAATCCATTACTTTGCCTTTCAGCCTTCTATGACGTTTTTTCAGAATAATTGAATGGATTAATTTTACTTTTTCTTTCTCTTTCATTCCTTCTTCCTCCCTCCTTCCCTTCCATTTTTCAAACTTTCTTCCTTTTTTTATTCACAGAGCAAATAATTATTAAGCACTTACTATGTGTCAAGTACTGGCTAGGTGACAGGTATATGAAATAGGCCTCTGCCTTCCAGGAGTTCACAGTCTATGAGGGTATGCAGATTAGTAAACCGATCAGTTCAGTTCAGTTCAGTCACTCAATCATGTCCTACTGTTTGCAACCCCATTACTGTAGCACGCCACGATTTCCAGTCCATCACCAACTCCTGGAGCTTGCTTAAAACTCATGTCCATTGAGTTGGTGATGCCATCCGACTATCTCATCCTCTGTTATCCCTTTCTTCTCCTGCCTTCAATCTTTCCGAGCATCAGGGTCTTTTCCAAAGAGTCAGTTTTCCGCATCAGGTAGCCAAAGTATTGGAGCTTCAGCTTCACCATCATTCCTTCCAATGAATATTCAGGACTGATTTCCTTTAGGATTGACTGATTCGATCTCCTTGCAGTCCAAGGGATTCTCAAGAGTCTTCTCCAACACCACAGTTAAAAACATCAATTTTTCAGCACTCAGCTTTCTTTATGGTCCGACTCTCATATCCATACATGACCACTGGAAAAACCATGGCTTTGACTAGATGGACCTTTGTCGGCAGTGTCTGTGCTTTTAATATGCTGTCTAGGTTGGTCATAGTTTTTCTTCCAAGGAGCAAGCGTCTTTTAATTTCATGGCTGCAGTCACCATCTGCAGTGATTTTGGAGCCCAAGAAAATAAAGTCTCTTACTGTTTCCACTGTTTCTCCATCTATTTGCCATGGAGTGATGGGACCAAATGCCATGATCTTAGATGTTAAATTTTGAGTTTTAAGCCAACTTTTTCACTCTCCTCTTTCACTTTCATCAATAGGCTCTTTAGTTCCTCTTTGCTTTCTACCATAAGGGTGGTGTCATCTGCATATCTGAGGTTATTGATATTTCTCCTAGCAATCTTGATTCCAGCTTGTGCTTCATCCAGCCTGGCATTTCTCATGATGTACTCTGCATATAAGTTAAATAAGCAGGGTGATAACATACAGACTTGACATAATCTATTCCCAATCTGGAACCAGTTCATTGTTCCAGTAAATTGACAATTATGATATAATATGATAAGTACCAGAGTAAGTGAAGTCTGAGATACTTTGTAAGCATGAAAATTGTACTTATCCAAAGTCAAAATAGAAGAAAATAAAACTGAAACTTGTTGGATACGTATGAACTGGTGTATAAGTTATTGTATAGTAAGATGCTTTTTGAATTTATTAGCTGAATATTTCTGTTTAGCTACAGTGTGGAAATGAATTTAGGGAGAAGCAAGCTACAGTAAGAACTGCCAGTTAAGAGATTGTTGCAGCAGTCCATGTAAGAAATAATGTTAATTTGATTTAAAGTGGTGACAATGAATATGAAAAGACATTGATGAATTGAACATTTACCTATAAAAGAAGATAGAATCAACCTGATTCAGCAGTTGATTAAATACAGCAGATGAGGGTAAAGAAAAATCAAAGATTATATCAAAGATTACAAGGGTTACATGGGATAGTTAGGGAGTTTGGGATGAACATGCACACACTGCTCTATTTAAAATGGAGAACCAACAAAGACCTGCTGTATAGAACAGGGAACTCTGCTCCATGTTATGTGGCAGCCCGAATGGGAAGGGAGTTTGAGGGAGAATGGATACACGTATAGGTATGGCTGAGTCATTTTGCTGTCCACCTGAAACTATTGCAACATTGTTAATTGGCTATACTTCAATACAAAATAATAAAATGTTTAATAATAAAAACAGGTCATTCCATTCCATACTGGAAAAAAAAAGAAGAAATTGACAAATTGAAGACTTATTAGGACTATAGAATCAACCTGATAATGTAGGAGATGAGAGTGAAGGAGGAATCAAAGATGACATCCAAATTATGAATTGTAGAATTAGACAGTGGTGGCATTTGTTGGGACAGGGAACACAGAAAAACAAATTTGAAATGTGGGGATAGAGATAAGTTCAAATATGGATGTGTTGCATATGAAATGATTGATAAATATCCAAGTGAAAATGTTCAGTAAGCAATTGGATAGTTGATCTGAAACCTAGGAGAAATATCTGGGGTAAGTGATAGAGATTTGAGGGTCATAAACTGAGGTAGCTGCTCCAATTATGAGAATATGTGAGATCTATTGAGAATGCACAGAGTAAGAAAAAGATTCAAGGTACTAACATGTAGACAACTAATAGACTAGCCAATTTGCACAGAATGACACCTCTACCATAGTGTATATTTTCATCTGAATACTTAATGGATTATTTATCTATTCATTCAACAAGTTTTTATCAAGTACATACTATGGGCCATACATAAAGTATAAAAAATGCATGTGCTGTCACCAGGACAGAACTCATGGGTACTGAGAAAAAAAAAAAAAACAAACAAAGGGTATTATGAAGGTACCCACTTGCCTTCAACAAAAGTGCTTGACAAATGGTTCAAATAATTATTTTAAAAAGAAAATCAAATCTTGTGAATTATTTTATCAAAGTTAATGAACAAAATGAAAACACAAAAATGGTTTCAATCACATTGCCTTCAGTAGAATATAGAGATTTCATGGTAAAATTCTTTATAAAAGACAATATTTGACTCAGGTCTTATATTACAAAGTAGAGAAAATGAAACATAGCTTATCTGTGCCATTGAATCAGATTGCTTATGACTCCACTCATTGCATCTTTCAAGTCACCACTAAGAGGGTGTTTGAAAAACTTGTCTGCACTGATTAAGCACTAGTCCTCAAGGAGTTTCCTGGAACCATCCTGCACAGTGATGATGATAATGATAATTTAGCTTGCAATTGATGACTCAGAATCACTATACTAATCAGGTCTAAAACTCTTCATATTGAGATAAACTTCGTTTATAGAATTCTGCCTTTTTTATTAGTTAGGATGTATACTGTTCAAATTAAAAGACAAAAAGATGACTGAAGTATTGTTAGCAATATTTTGTACATGGATTATTACTTTTATGTCTGTTGTGCTGGGTAGTCATTTATGAACATAAATATTGAATTGAACCTTAAGTATAAGAAGTATTCCACCATGAAATATGTAAGAAATAAAAAAAAAAAAATTAAAGGCTAGCTCTGCATACAAATTAACAAACATGGTCATTCTTTTCTGATAAATATTAGTGATTTTAGGGTAATCAAAGGAGAACTTAATTCAACTTAATCATTAGAATTGGAAATAGAAAAATAAACAGATTACTCTACATAACACTTTAAAAAGAAATATCAGAGGATTTCCCTGGTGGGCCAGTTGTTGAGAATCTGCCTTCCAATACAGGGTATGTGGATCAAATCCCTGGTTGGGGAACTAAAATCATACATGCACCCGGGTAACTAAGCTGGCATACCACAACTACAGAAAGCCCACATACTGCAACTAAGAACCTGTGCACCACTATGAAGACCCAGTGCAGCCAAAAAAAAAAAAAAAAAAAAAAAAAAAAAAAAAATATATATATATATATATATATATATATATATATCAATAAGGCCTTAACTTTGATGAAAGGTACATGTTGTTGATTTCAACACTTTAGTGTAAGAATGTTGGAATTATTTTGTTCCTTCAACATTTCATTGACAGATTTTATTTGAAAAGAGAAGAGGAGCATATAGAATAAGCAAAGTGTTACAATGTGGTCTATATAAAAATTGAAATTGGGTTCTTAAAAGAGGAGGAAGAACGTTTCTGAAGTGGGATACTACTGTATTTAGTGCTCTGAAGCGGAGAAGACAATGGCACCCCACTCCAGTACTCTTACCTGGAGAATCCCAGGGATGGGGGAGCCTGGTGGGTTGCCATCTATGGGGTCGCACAGAGTCGGACACGACTGAAGCAACTTAGCAGCAGCAGCAGCAGTGCTCTGAAGAACTGGCCCATATTATATATTAATGCATATATATATATATATATATATATATATATAATCTAGAAAAATGGTACTGATGAACATATTTGCAAGGCAGGAATACAGATGCAGATGTAGAGAATGGACTTGTTGATGCAGTTGGGGAAGGAGGGAGGGAGGGGGCGAATTGAGAGAGTAGCACTGATATGTATCACTACCATGTGTAAAATAGGTAGCTACTGGGAAGCAGCTGTATAGTACAGGGAACTCACCTCTGTGCTCTGTGATGACCAAGAGGGATGGGATAAGGGGGTGTGAGGGAGGCTCAAGAGGGAGGGGATATATGTATACTTATAGTTGATTCACACTGTTGTATGGCAGAAACCAACACAACATTGTAAAGCAATTATCTACTAATTAAAAATAAATTTTTTAAATGACTGTTGACAATACCTCATATCTGAGTGGGTAGTCTGGGTTAGGTTTTGCATTACTCTATAATTTAATAGTTTTGTATGGCTATTAAGCTAAGAAGATGACTTCTTTGGGGTTTATTTATAGTAGCACCATATATAAGCACTAAATTTTAATTGAATTATTCTGTCTTATGAGATATGCTTTTTCAGTGTATTGTCTTAAGTCTCAAATAGGTCGTGGTTTGAATTCTAGCTCTGCCACTTAAAGTTGTGTAGCTTTGGAAAATCAGTTTAACCCTGCTTACTCTTGGTTTCTTTATTTGTAAAATGCGAATAATTACATTATCTACCTTAAATAATTGTCTTGAGGATTAAATAATACATAGAGTATCAAGGTTATGCATAGTACAAGAACCTGGAATGTGGTAAGTACTCTATTCATGTAAGCTTTTATATCATCTTCTGTGATTTCGGTCATTTCTCTTTTCAGGGGGCAAATAATTTTCAAAAAGTTAGCACAGCTTCAATCAGTAGTTTTTTTGTTTTTTGTTTTTTGTTTTCTATTGGTTTAGCTGAAAATTTCATTCAGGTTTTTCTGTACCATCTTACAAACTTTGGGGCCTACTCAATGTATCTACAAAACAGAGACTCCATCTAAAACGAAGTTAAGATCCTACAAGATTTAAGCTCTAAAATCAAGCAACTCAACATAGAAAATGAAGCAGCAGATGATTTAATTGGTTTGATGCTTTCTGATTCCTATATCTGGGTTTATACTCAAGTGTTAAAATTGTGATACATTCCCTGTTTTCAACTGTTACCTACATTCAATATTTTCAAGTATTCCCATCATGAAGTGTCTTGGCAATTGGACCGGGTTTATAATTCAATATGAAAATCCTTGGTGAGCAAGGGAGCATCTTAGAGACTTAAGGACTCCAAAGCTTTAAGAAAATGAGTTAGGGCCTTTTTTAATTCATTTTTTGGTGTTTTGGAGAGAGAGAGGACAAAAATTATATTGGATAAGGGGTAATAGCTCAGATATTTTTAACGTCACAGTATGAGCTTTAATGGGCTGACAGAAATGTCACCTAGAATTCTCATGATCACAGAAGCAGCAGTAATTAATTATTTCACAATGCTTGATGCAGACACACCCTTAATGTCCTTGGTTTCTCCACTGCATCTCATTTCCTAATGAGGTCTAGGCAAGAAGCTCTGCATGTGAAAGTCCATTGGTTGGTTGTTGAGGAAAGTTGAAGTCTATCTGGACAAAATTATGACATGCATAACATACAGTTAAAATTCATAGCATTTTCCTTTTGGAAAAATTCCCTCATAGTACATGTTTTTTTTGTTTTAATTTTTATTGAAGTGTAGTTGATTTACAATATTGTGAATGTTACTGGTGTACATCAAAGTTTTTAGATTCTTTTCTGGTATAAGTCATTAAAGAGTATTGAGTAGAGTTCCCTGTGCTATGCAGTAGGTCCTTATTAGTTATCTATTTTATATCTAGTAGTGTGTATATGTCAATCTCAATTTCCCAACTGTCCCTCCACCTCTTACCCCCAGGAAACCATGTTTGTTTTCTATATTGGTAAGTATACTGCTGTTTTTCAGGCAAGTTTATTTGAACCCATTTATTAGATTCCTCATATAAGTGATATCATGATTTGTGGATTAAAGATTTACTGAGCATGGCCCCGCCCAACAGAACAAGACCCAGTTTCACCCTCAGTCAGACTTTGCCATCAGGAAGTTTCCATAAGCCTCTTATCCTTCCCCATCAGAGGGCAGACAGACTGAAAACCACAATCACAGAAAACTAACCAATCTGATCACATGAACCACAGCCTTGTCTAACTCAATGAAACTATGAACCATGCCATGTAGGGCCACTCAAGACAGACGGGACATGGTGGAGAGTTCTGACAAAATGTGGCCCACTGGAGAATGGAATGGCAACCCACTTCAGTATTCTTGCCTTGAGAACCCCATGAACAGTATGAAAAGGCAAAAAGATAGAACACTGAAAGATCCTCAGGTTGGTAGGTGCCAAATATGCTACTGGAGAAGAGTGGAGAAATAACTCCAGAAAGAATGGAGAGATGGAGCTAAAACAAAAACAACACCCAGTTGTGGATGTGACTGGTGATGGAAGCAAAGTCGGATGCTGTACAGGGCAATATTGCATAGGAACCTGGAATGTTAGGTCTGTGAATCAAGGCAAATTGGTAGTGGTCAAACAGGAGATGGCAAGAGTGAACACCAACATTTTAGGAATCAGCGAACTAAAATGGACTGGAATGGGTGAATTTAACTCAGATAACCATTATATTTACTACTGTGGGCAAGAATCCCTTAGAAGAAATGGAGTACACATCATAGTCAACAAAATAGTCTGAAATGCACTACTTGGATGCAGTCTCAAAAATGACAGAATGATCTCTGTTCATTTCCAAGGCAAACTATTCAATACCACAGTAAGCCAAGTCTATGCCCCGACATGTAATGCTGAAGAAACTGAAGTTGAATGGTTCTATGAAGACCTACAAGACCTTCTAGAATTAACGCCCAAAAAAGGTGTCCTTTTCATTATAGGGGACTGGAATGCAAAAGTAGGAAGTCAAGAAACACCTGGAGTAACAGGCAATTTTGGCCTTGGAGTACAGACTGAAGGAGGACAAAGGCTAATAGAGTTTTGACAAGAGAATGCACTGGTCATAGCAAACACCTTCTCCCAACAATGCAAGAGACAACTCTACACATGGACATAACCAGATGGTCAACACTGAAATCAGATTGATTACGCTCTTTGCAGCCAAAGATGGAGAAGTTTTATACAGTCAGCAAAAACAAGACTGGAAGCTGACTGTGGCTCAGATCATGAACTCCTTATTGCCAAATTCAGACTTAAATTGAAAAAGTAGGGAAAACCACTAGAGCATTCAGATATGACCCAAATCAAATCCCTAACGATTATACAGTGGAAGTAAGAAATAGATTTAAGGGACTAGATCTGCTAGACAGAGTGCCTGAAGAACTATGGACAGAGGGTCGTGACATTGTACAGGAGACAGGGATCAATACCATCCCCAAGAAAAACAAATGCAAAAAAGCAAAATGGCTGTCTGAGGAGGCCTTACAAATAGATGTGAAAAGAAGAGAAGTGAAAGAAGAAAAGGAAGAAAAGAAAAGAAGAAAAGGAAAGATATAAGCATTTGAATGCAGAGTTCCAAAGAATAGCAAGGAGAGATAAGAAAGCCTTCCTCAGCTATCAATGCAAAGACATAGAGGAAAACCACAGAATGGGAAAGACTATAGAGCTCTTCAAGAAAACTGGAGATACCAAGGGAATATTTCATGCAAAGATGGACACAGTAAAGGACAGAAGTGGTATGTCCCTAATAGAAGCAGAAGAAGAGGTGGCAAGAATACACAAAAGAATTGTACAAAAAAGATTTTCATGACCCAGATAATCACAATGGTACAATGTCTCACCTAGAGCCAGACATCCTGGAATTTGAAGTCAAGTGGGCCTTAGGAAGCATCACTATGAGCAAAGCTAGTGGAGGTGATGGAATTCCAGTTTAGCTATTTCTTATCCAAAAAGATGACGCTATGAAAGTGCTGCACTCAATATGCCAGCAAATTTGGAAAACTCATCAGTGGCCACAGAACTGGAAAAGGTCAGTTTTCATTCCAATTCCAAAGAAAGGAGATGCCAAAGAATGCTCAAACTACCACACAATTGCACTCATCTCACACGCTAGTAATGCTCAAAATTCTCCAAGCCAGGCTTCAACAGTATGTGAACCAAGAACTTCCAGATGTTCAAGCTGAATTTAGAAAAGGCACAGGAACCAGAGATCAAGTTGCCAACATCTGTTGGATCGTAAAAAAAGCAAGAGAGTTCCAGAAAAACATCTATTTCTTCTTTATTGACTATGCCAAAGCCTTTGACTGTGTGGATCACAACAAACTGTGGGAAATTCTAAAGAGATGCGAATACCAGACCACCTGACCTGCCTCTTGAGAAATCTATATGCAGGTCAACTAGCAACAGGTAGAACTGGACATGGAACAACAGACTGGTTCCTAATTGGGAAAGGAGCACATCAAGGCTGTATATTGTCCCCCAGCTTATTTAACTCATAGCAGAGTACATCATGCAAAATGCTGGGCTCACTGAAGCACAAACTGGAATCAAGCTGGGAGAAAAATCAATAACCTCAGATATGCAGATGATACCACCTTTATGGCAGAAAGTGAAGAAGAACTAAAGAGCCTTTTGATGAAAGTGAAAGAGGAGTGTTAAAAATTTGGCTTAAAACCCAATATTCAGAAAACTAAGATCATGGCATCTGGGTCCATTGCTTCAGGGCAAATAGACGGGGAAACAGTGGAAACAGTGGCTAACTTTATTTTGGGGGGGGCTCCAAAATCACTGAAGATGGTCACTGAATCCAAGAAATTAGGACACTTGCTCTTTGGAAGAAAAGCTATGACCAATCTAGAGAGCATATTAAAAAGCAGAGAGGGGATGGTCTTAAGATGGCAGAGGAATAGGAATGGGAGACCACTTTCTCCCCTACAAATTAATCAAGAATATTTGAACGCTGAGTAAATTCCACAAAACAACTTCTGATGCTGTCAGAGGACATCAGGCACCCAGAAAAGCAGCCCATTGTCTTCAAAAAGAGGTACAAAAAAATATAAAAGATAAAAAGAGAGACAAAAGAGGTAGAGACAGAGATCCCTCTCAGGAAGAGAGTCTTAAAAAAGAGAAAAGTTTCCAAACACCAGAAAACACTCTCACTACTGAGTCTGTGGTGAGCCTTGGAACCTCAGAGGGCAACATAACTCGGAGTAAAAATAAATAAATAATTAAAATCCACAGATTACATGCCCCATGGTAACTCCCAGTGGAGAAGCAGCGCAGATTCCCACATCCACTGCTAGCAAGCAGGGGCTGGGAAGGGAGGACCGGGCTGCATTGCTTAGAGTAAGGACCAGGCCTGAATGCCCCCAGGGAAATCTGAGGGAACTAACTTGAGATAGCAAACCAGACTGTGGGATAGCTACCACATGAAAAGCCCTAACCTAAGACACCACCAAGCCCGCTCACAGAACAAAGGACTGAGCAGAGCTAGCCGGCTGCGAACCAGCCCATCCCCCGCTAGAGACACACAGACGAGGGCTGCCAGAGCCAGAAGCGGGCAATCACAGCCCCAGAGAGGCATCATCTACCAAACTGTAAGCAGGCTTCGTTGCTAACCAAGACTTCTTGGGATTCTGGATAGTCGACATCTGCCGGGAGGTCGCAGCCAGAGATCAACTCCCCAGAAGAGACACACGGCACACTTGAGAACGTGAACTGCTTGCTGCTACTGCTAAGTCGCTTCAGTCGTGTCCGACTCTGTGCAACCCCATAGACGGCAGCCCGCCAGGCTCCCCCGTCCCTGGGACTCTCCAGGCAAGAACACGTGAACTGCTTGTACACCCATAAAACTGAGTGGCAGGGACAGGGCAGGCAATAAGTTGCAGCGACCATGCTCAGCAAGCACCTGGTCACCTGAGCTGCTCAGACTTGGGAAGGGCACTAAATGCAGGCCCAACCAAGTCTGCACCTTTTTGGAGTACCCAAGAATCTGAGCTTGAGCGGCTTAGACCTGGGAAGTGCATAGAGCCCGGGGCCAGCCTCAGACAGTTCCCAGCAGAGCAACCTAGAGCATAAGAAGTGTAGACACGGAAGGCACACACGCCGTGAGTGGGGGCAAACCCAGTGTGGCCAAGACACTGCGAGCACACGCCAGTGTTATTTGTTTGCAGTGTTTCTCCCTCCCCACAGCAGGAATAAACAAGTGAGCCTAAAAAAGTGTCCACCACCGCCCCCTTGTATCAGGGCAGAAATTAGACACTGAAGAGACCAGCAAACACAAGAAGCTAAAACAAACAGAGGGAATCGCCTTGGAAGTGACAGGTGCAATAGATTAAAACCCTGTAGTTAACACCTACTACCTAGGAAGGGGCCTATAGATCTTGAGAAGTATAAGCCAGATCAAGGAACTATCTGAAAATGAACTGACCCCACACTGTCCACAACACCAGAGAAAGTCCTAGATAGATTTTTACTATTATCAGTTTGTAAATTAATTTTTAGTCCTTTATTACTCCTTTAATTTTCATTTTTATAACCTACTATTACTTTGAAAAAAAAAAAGACCCTATTTTTATAGCAAACTTCATATATATATATATATATATATTATAATTTTTGTGACTTTGTTTTTTTCTTAATATTGTATTTTTGAGAATCCAAACCCAATCTTCAGTACCCATTTTTACTTGGGAGTGAGATTACTGGCTTGACTGCTTTCACCCCTTTGGACTCTCCTTTTTCTCCACCAGGTCGTCTCTATCTCCCACCCCCCTTTTCTTCTCTACCCAACTCTGAATCTGTGTGTGTTCCAGACGGTGGAAAACACTTAGGGAACTTATTACTGACTGTATCTGTCTCTCTCCTTTTAATTCCTCCCTTTATCCTCCTGGCAACCTCTGTCTCCTTCCTCCCTCTTTTCTTCTCTGTATAACTCCATGAACATCTCTGAGCGGTCCAGACTGTGGAGAGAACAGAAGGAAGTGATTACTGGATAGGCTGCTCTCTCCTCTTTTGATTTCATCTCTTCTCCTCCTGATCAGCTCCATCTCTGTCCTTCTTCTTCTCTTCTCCATGTAACTCTGTGAACCTCTCTGGGTGTCCCTCACTGTGGAGAAACTTTTCATCTTTAACCTAGATGTTTTATCATCGATGCTGTATAGATGGAGAAGTCTTGAGGATACTGTAGGAATAAGACTGAAAACCAGAGGCAGGAGGCTTAAGTCCAAATCCTGAGAACACCAGAGAACTCCTGACTCCAGGAAATATTAATCAAGAGGAGCTCAACAAACGCCTCCATCCCTAAACTGAAACCAAGCAGCAACCAAGGGCCAACAAGCTCCAGAGCAAGACATACTATACAAATTCTGCAGCAACACAGGAACACAGCCCTGAGCTTGAATATACAGGCTGCCCAAAGGTACTCCAAACCCATTGACATCTCATAACTCATTGCTGGACACTTCATTGCACTCCAGAGAGAAGAAATCCAGCTCCACCCACCAGAACAATGACACAAGCTTCCCTAACCAGGAAACCTTGACAAGCCACCAGTCCAACCCCACCCACAGTGAAGAAACTCCACAATAAAGAGAACTCCACAAACTGCCAGAATACGGAAAGGCCACCCCAAACACAGCAATATAAACAAAATGAAAAGATGGAGAAATACCCAGCAGGTAAAGGAATGGGATAAATGCCCACCAAACCAAACAAAAGAGGAAGAGATAGGGAAACTACCTGATAAAGAATTCCGAATAATGATAGTGAAAATGATCCAAAATCTTGAAAAAAAAAAAAATGGAGTTACAGATAAATAGCCTGGAGACAAGAATTGAGAAGATGCAAGAAAGGTTTAACAAGGACCTAGAAGAAATAAAAAAGTCAATATATACTGAATAATGCAATAAATGAGATCAAAAACACTCTGGAGGGGACCAACAGTAGAATAACGGAGGCAGAAGATAGGATAAGTGAGGTAGAAGATAGAATGGTAGAAATAAATGAAACAGTGAGGAAAAAAGAAAAACGAATTAAAAGAAATGAGGACAACCTCAGAGACTTCTGGGACAATGGTAAACGCCCCAACATTAGAATCATAGGAGTCCCAGAAGAAGAAGACAAAAAGAAAGACCATGAGAAAATACTTGAGGAGATAATAGTTGAAAACTTCCCTAAAATGGGGAAGGAAATGATCACCCAAGTCCAAGAAACACAGAGAGTCCCAAACAGGATAAACCCAAGGTGAAACACCCCAAGACACATATTAATCAAATTAACAAAGATCAAACACAAGGAACAAATATTAAAAGCAGCAAGGGGAAAAAAAATAAACAAATAACAAGGGACACATACAGACTGAAAGTGAAGGGCTAGAAAAAGATGTTCCAGGCAAATAGAGACCAAAAGAAAGCAGGAGTAGCAAATCTCATATCCAATAAAATAGACTTTAAAATAAAGGCTGTGAAAAGAGACAGAGAAGGACACTACATAATGATCAAAGGACCAATCCAAGAAGAACATATAACAATTATAAATATATGTACCCAACATAGGAGCACCACAATATGTAAGACAAATGCTAACAAGTATGAAAAGGGAAATTAATAATAACACAATAATAGTGGGAGACTTCAATACGTCACTCACACCTACGGACAGATCAACTAAACAGAAAATTAAGAAGGAAACACAAACTTTAAATGATACAATAGAAAAGTTAGACCTAATTGATATCTATAGGATATGTCACCCCAAAACAATAAATTTCACCTTTATCTCAAGCACACACGGAAGATTTTCCACAATAGATCACATCCTGGGCCATAAATCTAGCCTTGGTAAATTAAAAAAAAAAAAAAAATTGAAATCATTCCAAGCATCCTTTCTGACCACAATGCAGTAACATTAGATCTCAATTACAGGAGAAAAACTATTAAAAATTCCAACATATGGAGGCTGAACAACATGCTGCTGAATAACCAACAAATCACAGAATAAATCAAAAAAGAAATAAAAATATGCATAGAAACGAATGAAAATGAAAACACGACAACCCAAAACCTGTGGGACACTGTAAAAACAGTGCTAAGGGAAAGGTTCATAGCAATACAAGCATACCTCAAGAAACAACAACAACAAAAAAGTCAAATAAATAACCTAACTCTACACCTAAAGCAACTAGAAAAGGAAGAAATGAAGAATCCCTGGGTTAGTAGAAGGAAAGAAATCTTAAAAATTATGGCAGAAATAAATGCAAAAGAAACAAAAGAGATCATAGCAAAAATCAACAAAGCCAAACCTGGTTCTTTGAGACGATACATAAAACTGACAAACCATTAGTCAGACTCATCAAGAAACAAAGGGAGAAGAATCAAATCAACAAAATTAGAAATGCAAATGGAGAGATCACAGCAGACAACACAGAAATACAAAGGATCATAAGAGACTACTATCAGCAACTATATGCCAATAAAATGGACAATATGGACGAAATGGACAGATTCTTAGAAAAGTACAACTTTCTGAAACTGAACCAGGAAGAAATAGAAAATCTTAAAAGACACATCACAAGCACGGAAATTGAAACTGTAATCAGAAATCTTCCAGCAAACAAAAGCCCAGGTCTAGACGGCTTCACAGCTGAATTCTAACAAAAATTTAAAAAAGAGCTAACACCTATCCTACTCAAGCTCTTCCAGAAAATTGCAGAGTAAGGTAAACTTCCAAACTCATTCTATGAGGCCATCATCACCCTAATACCAAAACCTGACAAAGATGCCACAAAAAAAGAAAACTTCAGGCCAATATCACTGATGAATATAGATGCAAAAATCTTTAACAAAATTCAGGCAAACAGAATCCAACAACACATTAAAAAGATCATACATCATGATCAAGTGGGCTTTATCCCAGGGATGCAAGAATTCTTCAATATCTGCAAATCAATCAATATAATACACCATATTAACAAATTGAAAAATAAAAGCATATGATTACCTCAATAGACGCAGAGAAAGACTTTGACAAAATTCAACATCCATTTATGATAATAATAATAAAAAAACAACCCTCCAGAAAGCAGGAATAGAAGAAACATATTTCAACATACTAAAAGCTATATATGACAAACCAACAGCAAACACTATCCTCAATGGTGAAAAAATGAAAGCATTTCCCCTAAAGTCAGGAACAAGACAAGGGTGCCCACACTCAGCACTACTATTCAACATAGTTTTGGAAGTTTTGGCCACCGCAATCAGAGCTGAAAAAGAAATAAAAAGAACGCATTTTGGAAAAGAAGAAGTAAAACTCTCACTGTTTGCAGACAACATGATCTTCTACATAGAAAACCCTAAATAAAAAGACGCTTACTCCTTGGAAGGAAAGTTATGACCAATCTAGATATCATATTCAAAAGCAGAGACATTACTTTGCCAACAAAGGTCCGTCTAGTCAAGGCTATGGTTTTTCCAGTAGTCATATATGGATGTGACAGTTGGACTGTGAAGAAAGCTGAGTGCCAAAGAATTGATGCTTTTGAACTGTGATGTTGGAGAAGACTTTTGAGAGTCCCTTGGACTGCAAGGAGATCCAACCAGTCCATTCTGAAGGAGATCAGCCCTGGGTGTTCTTTGGAAGGACTGATGCTAAAGCTGAAACTCCAGTACTTTGGCCACCTCATGCGAAGAGTTGACTCATTGGAAAAGACTCTGATGCTGGGAGGGATTTGGGGCAGGAGGAGAAGGGGACGATAGAGGATGAGATGGCTGGATGGCATCACCGACTCAATGGATGTGAGTTTGAGTGAACTCCGGGAGTTGGTGATGGACAGGGAGGCCTGGCATGCTGCGGTTCATGGGGTCGCAAAGAGTTGGACACGACTGAGCAACTGAACTGAACTGAACTGAAAGACTCCACCAGAAAATTGCTAGAGCTAATCAATGAATATAGTAAAGTTGCAGGATATAACATCAACACAGAGAAATCCCTTGCATTCCTATACACTAACAATGAGAAAACAGAAAGAGAAATTAAGGAAACAATTTCATTCACTGTTGCAAGGAAAAAAGACTAAAATACTCAGGAATATATTACCTAAAGAAACAAAAGTCCTATATATAGAAAACTATGAAACACTGGTGAAATAAATCAAAGAGGATACTAATAGATGGAGAAATATACCGTGTTCATGGTTTGGAAGAATCAATATAGTGAAAATGAGTATACTCCCGAAAGCAATCTATAGATTCAATGCAATCCTTATCAAGCTACCAATGGTATTTTTCACAGAGCTAGAACAAATAATTTCACAATTTGTATGGAAATACAAGACTTCCCTGGTGACTCAGACAGTAAAGCGTCTGTCTACAATGCAGGAGACCCATGTTCGATCCCTGGGTTGGGAAGATCCCCTGGAGAAGGAAATGGCAATCCATTCCAGTACTATTGCCTGGAAAATCCCATGGACAGAGGAGCCTGGTAGGCTACAGTCCATGGGGTCACAAAGAGTCGAATTTGTATGGAAATACAAAAAACCTCACATAGCCAAAGTGATCTTGAGAAACAAGAATGCAACTGGAGGAATCAACTTGCTTGACTTCAGGCTCTACTACAAAGCCACAGTCATCAAGACAGTATGGTACTGGCACAAAGACAGAAATATAGATCAATGGAACAAAATAGAAAGCCCAGAGATAAATCCATGCACCTATGGACACCTTATCTTTGACAAAAGAGGCAAGAATATACAATGGAGAAAAGATAATCTCTTTAACAAATGGTGCTGGGAAAACTTGGCAATGACTTTTAAAAGAATGAAACTAGACCACTTTCTCACATCATACACAGTAGTAAACTCAAGATGGATTAAAGATCTAAATGTAAGACCAGAAACTATAAAACTCCTAGAGGAGAACGTAGGCAAAACACTCTCTGATATAAATCACAGCAGGATCCTCTATGACCCACGTCCCAGAATATTGGAAATAAAAGCAAAAATAAAAAAATGGGACCTAATTAAAATTAAAAGCTTCTGCACAACAAAGGAAACTATAAGCAAGGTAAAAAGACAGACTTCAGAATGGGAGAAAATAATAGCAAATGACTCTGTGCAACCCCATAGACGGCAGCCCACCAGGCTCCCCCGTCCCTGGGATTCTCCAGGCAAGAACACTAGAGTGGGTTGCCATTTCCTTCTCCAAATAGCAAATGAAACAACTGACAAAGAATTAATCTAAAAAATATACAAGGAAGTCTGCAATTCCAGAAAAATAAACGACCCAATCAAAAAATGGGCCAATGATCTAAACAGAAATTTCTCCAAAGAAGAGATACAGATGGCTAACAAACACATGAAAAGATGCTCAACATTACTCATTATCAGAGAAATGCAAATCAAAACCACAATGAAGTACCATTTCAGGCCAGTCAGAATGGCTGCTATCCAAAAGCCTACAAGCAATAAATGCTGGAGAGGGTGTGGAGTAAAGGGAACCCTCTTACACTGTTGGTGAGAATGCAAACTAGTACAACCACTATGGAGAATAGTGTGGAGATGCCTTAAAAATCTGGAACTAGAACTGTCATACAACCCAGCAATCCCACTGCTGGGCATACACACCGAGGAAACCAGAATTGAAGGAGACACATGTACCCCAATGTTCATCACAGCACTGTTTATAATAGCCAGGACATGGAAGTAACCTAGATGTCCATCAGCAGGCGAATTAAGAAAGCTGTGGTACATATACACAATGGAGTACTACTCAGCCATTAAAAAGAATACATTTGAATCAGTTCTAATGAGGTAGATGAAACTGGAGCCTATTATACAGATGAAGTAAGTCAGAAATAAAAACACCAATACAGCATAATAACACATATATATGGAATTTAGAAAAATGGTAAGGATAACCCTGTATGTGAGACAGCAAAAGAGACACAGATGTATAGAACAGTCTTTTGAACTCTGTGGGAGAGGGCAAAGGTGATATGATTTGGGAGAATGGCATTGAAACATGTGTATTATCATACGTGAAACCAGTCGCCAGTCCAGGTTCGATGCATAATACAGGATGCTCGGGGCTGGTGCACTGGGATGACCCAGAGGGATGGGATGGGGAGGGAGGTGGGGGGGGGGTTCAGGATGGAGAACACATGTACATCTGTGACGGATTCATGTCAATGTATGGCAAAACCAGTACAATATTGTAAAGTAATTAGCATCTAATTAAAATAAATAAACTTGTATTAAAAGAGAGAAAAAAATAAAAAGCAGAGACATTACTCCCCCAACAAAGGTCCATATAGTCATAGCTATGGTTTTCCAGTAGTCATGTATGGATTTGAGAGTTGGTCCATAAAGGAAGCTGAGTCCTGAAGAGTTGATGCTTTTGAACTGTGATGTTGGAGAAGATTCTTGAGAGTCCCTTGGACTGCCAGGAGATCCAACCAGTCATCCTAAAATAACTCAGTCCTGAATATTCATTGGATGATGCTAAAGACTGATGCTAAAGCTGAAACTCCAATACTTTGGCCACCTGATGTGAAGATCTGACTCATTTGAAAAGACCCTTGATGCTGGGAAAGATTGAAGGCAGAAGAACAGGGGATGACAGAGGATGAAATGGTTGGATAGCATCACAGACTCAATGGACGTGAATTTGAGTAAACTCCTCTGGAAGATGGTTATGGACAGGGAGGTCTGGCATGCTGCAGTCTATGGGTTCACAAAGAATTGGACACAACTAAGCGTGAACTGAACTGATGATATTTATCTTTGTCATTATGACTTACTTCACTCAGTATGACAATCTCTGGGTCCATCCATTTTGTCTCCAATGGCATTGTTTCATTCTTTTTATGACCCAGTAATATTCTTCTGTTGATGGACATTTAGGTTGCTTCCACGTCCTAGCTTTTGTAAATAGGGCTACAATAAACATCGGGGTGCATGTATTTTGTTATTATTGTTGCTATATAATTGCTTTGCAATGTTCTCTTAGTTTCTGCTGTACAATGAAGTGAATCAGCTATATATATACACTTATATCCATACCTCTTGAACTTCCCTTCCACTCCCCCATTCCACTCACCTAGGTCATCACGGAGTACTGAGCTCCTGTACTTTATAGTAGTTTCCCACTAACTGTTTTACACATAGTAGTGTATATATGTCAATTTTAATCCCCCAATTTGTTCTACCCTCCCCTTCCCCTTTGTGTCCACATGTCCATTCTCTACATTTGCTTGGCTGTTCTTGCCCTGGAAATAGGTTCATCTGTACCATTTTTCTAGACTCCACATATATACCTTAATATATGATATTTGTTTTTCTCTTTCTGACTTACTTCAGCCTGGATGACAGACTCTAGTTCATCCACGTCTCTACACATGATCCAATTTCATTCTTATTATGGCTAATATTCCTTTGTATATATGTACCACATCTTCTTTATCCATTCATCTGACAGTGCGCATTTAGGTCCCTTCTATGTCCTGCCTATTGTAAATAGTGCTACAATGAACATTGGGGGTATATGTGTCATTTTGAATCATGGTTTTCTCCTGGTATATGCCTAATAGTGGGATTTCTGGGTCATATGTCAGTTCTATTTTTAGTTTTTTAGGGAAACCTCCATATGGTTCCCAGTAGTGGCTGTGTCAGTTTACATTCCCACCAACAGTGTAGGAGAGTTCTTTTTCCCTACACCCTCTCCAGCACTTATTGTTTGTAGATTTTTTGATGATGGCCATTCTGACTGGTGTTACGTGATACTTCATTGTAGTTTTTATTTGCATTTCTCTAATAATGAGTGATGGTGAGCATTTTTCTTGTGCTATTTGGTCACCTGTTTGTCTTCTTTGGAGAAATGTCTATTTAGATCTGGGCTTCCCAAGTGGCTCAGTAGTAAACAACCCACCTGCAATACAGTAGCCAGAAGAGATGTATGCTTGATCCCTAGGTAGGAAAGATTACCTGGATGAGGAAATGGCAACCCACTTAAGTATTCTTGGCAGGTTAATCCCATGGACAGAGGAGTTTGATGGGCTACATTCCATAAGGTCACAAAGATTGGATATGAATGACCGAAGTGACTGAGCATTCACAGATGCACTATTTCTAGCTCCTGCTTATTTTCTGATTGAGGTTTTTTTTGTTTTTTTTGTTTTTTTTTTTTTAATATTGAGCTGCATGAGCTGTTTGTATATTTTGGAGATTAATCCTTTGCCAGTTGCTTCGTTTGCCAATATTTTCTCTCATTCTGAGGGTTCTTTTTGTTTTGTTTATGGCTTCCTTTGCTGTGCAAAAGCTTTTAAGTTTAATTAGGTCCCATTTTTTTTTTTAATTTTTGTTTTTATTTCCACTAATCTAGGGGATGGATCAAAGAGGATCTTGCTGTGATTTATGTCAAGGAGTGTACTGCCTATGTTTTCTTCTAAGAGGTATAAACCTCTGCAGTTTATGCCCTTACATTTAAGTTTTAACCATTTTGAGTTTATTTTTCCATATGTTATTAGGGAGTGTTCTAGTTTCATTTTTTAACATGTGCCTGTTTGGTTTTCTGAGCACCACTTATTGAAGAGGCTGTTTTTTCTCCATTGTATATTCTTGCCTCCTTTGTCATAGATTAGGTGATCATAGGTTCATGGGTATATCTCTGGGCTTTCTATCCTGATCCATTGACCTATATTTCTGTTTTTGTGCCAGTACCATACTGTTTTCATGACTGTAGCTTTATAATATAGTCTGAAGTCAGGGAACTTGATCCTTCCAGCACCGTTTTTCTTCTTCAAAATTGCTTTTGTGATCTTTTGTGTTTCCATATAAATGCAATCCCTATCAAATTATCAGTGGTAATTTCCACAGAATTAAAGCCTATATGGTTTGTGGCCCTTTTACTTTTTATACTCCTGAACTGTGTATTATTTTTTCCCCAATGTATCTCTCAGTCCTGAACCTCTTTCCATGTTCCTATCAAAATGAGCCTTTTATTTCTCTCATTCCTCCAGAAATGAAGCAGATAAAGAAAATGATATACTCTCAATTGTTAATGTCTGCTTATGAAATGCTAGTCTGCAGCATAAAATTACCTGTGTTGCCTGGAAAGATTCCAATGCCCCTTGACAGATACACTGAATTAGAAGCTCTTAAGGTAGAGTCTAGAAATGTGTGCTTTACCAGATTTCCCAGATGTTTCTACATGCCTGTTTAAAAACCTCTGTGAATACATTCATGCAATAATGACTGTCACAGAGGCTTCTAGAAAAAGCAGTGATGTAAAACAAAGGAGTAATTCTCAGATGGTAATATTTGGTATATAGTGGCGAGCTGCTAGAGACGATGTTCTCTGAGAGGGAATATCACTGAAATGATATTTCTTGAGTTGCTTGTAATTCCTATTATGGATAGTACCTGGGTACTTTTCTGCCTTTTTGAGCTATTAGACTATTTAGTCTCTTCTTCCCTGATTCCTCTTGCTCCCACTCAGAAGACGCTTAAGCCAGAGATGTTCTCTCTCTTTCTACTATTTTCCTACCATTTCACTAGGGTATAGATAGTGACAAGATCCATATTTGCTCTCTTGTTCTGCCAGAGACCTCACAATACAAAATTAAGAACCACAATACTCATTCTGTAGAACTCACAAAAATTGTTACTATATTTATTAGATCTTTTTGCTTCCCAAAGTCCCTCCCTCATGCCACAATTACTGTGAGGTAAATATCATTATCATAGTTGTTTTAATTAAAGAAATGCAAGTTTAAAAACCAGTGGGTCAGTGGTAGAACATGGAAAGTTAAGAGAATTCCTAATTCCATGCCTTTCATAACTGCCAAAAACTTTATTACAAATTAAACAATAATTTTTATATTCCCAGTGCAATATTGATTTCAATTACTAGTGTAAATAAAAATTCCAAATATTGGAAAACATATCTAAATCACTGCAGTTTTATAATAATTTAATGAGTCTTTATCCCAATTTTAGATTTTTCAAGTTATTGTAGTTTCCATAGGTTGCTTATGTTTTTTTAATTCTTCTTTTCAGTTCCTTTGCTTCTTCAAATACTATATTTTTCAAACTATTTATTAGCATTAAAACTAACACAAAGAAGAAGGTCACTTTTGATTGAAGAGCTTGTTTTAAATGACATTATTGTTGATTCAGAATCTATTCACATATTGAGTTATTTCAAAGCCACATCACTTCAGTAACTATAATAGAAAATTGATCTCAATGAGAAATAAGACTCAGAACCTAAAGTGTAATCCTTAATTTTCAAATTGTTTATTGATTGTAACAAGTAAATAGAGATCCAAGTCTTTCACTCTATGTTGTCTTTATTGTGTCACTTATAATGTAAATAGAGCTATAGAATGTTGTAATAAGAGTAATGACTTGGAAAAAGCTTACATGCTTACATTTTACAGTAAACTAGAGATCCATCAAGAATTTAAGAGGCCTAACTATTTCATTGTACCCTGTCTCCAGATCAACCACAAGAGTGATAGAAAGAAGTCTTGCTTACCTTATATAAAAATACAGTTCTGGGAAAAAAAAAAAAAAAAAAACTATTTTGTCTCAGAGTAAGATAACATAAATTTTTCTACATACCCACTATCTAATAATGCCATTATGTCATGACTAGCAAAACTATAATACATTGAAAGGACAGTTTCCTACCCAATTCATCCACAGAATTTCTCTTACATTTTCTATTTTTTTTTATAACAAAATAGTCATAACTTAGATATCATCACAATTGATCAGTCATCACTAGTAAACCTTATCAGAAAGGTTTTATGGGAAAGGAAGGAAAAGTAAACAAGCAAGGAAAGGCTGAACTTTCTGCAAAATTTTGTCTTTTAATACCTCTAAATAACATATTTAATGCTGATCATTTACACGCAAAAGAAACTATCTGCAGGCTATGTCAGGGATTGTAATTTATTTACTAATTCTACTACTATACTATTACTACTACTGCTATACACACACACACACACACACACAGTGCTATTTTGCAGCCCAGTGAGAATGAAAGGGGAAGATTCTTTTCAATCCATATTAGCACATATTTTCCAACTTCAGGGGACACACACTAAAAACTGAAACTGTGATAAAAATTAAAGAAAATAAAAACAAATTTGATAGAATCATTTTAATTTGCATTGGTAGTTCATTTGTTCATGTTACAAATTACACTCCAGAACTTAAGTTCTGAGAAAAATCATACAGTAAGGCTGCTAATCCTCTCCCAAATCTCAAACTGAAGAAGCCAAAGCCAGTTGCTAACAATGCAGGGTATGAATGCACCCCATCTTCACTCTTATTTTCGCATCTCTGTTTTGCCATGGTGCCCTTCTCTACTCATTTGTTTTGCAACCTGAAGTGGGCCTAAGTACACTCAATGAATAGTCCCTTTGCAGAACCCTTGGTACTGCTTAGTTTCATATCTTTAAGCAGGGAAGCTAGGTAGAGGGAAGATCAGTATATTTACACTTCAGAAACCCTGGATTTGAAGGCTGGTTTGGTTTTAAAATTTACTCTTCATTTTTATATAGAGTTCAATTTTTCTCCTCTATAAATAGATGGTTTAGATAATTGCTACATTTCCTTTGACTCTTAACATTCTATGATTCACAAGTGTCTGCCTCATTTTCTTTCTGTGGGTTAATTTTGATTTTTCCCTTTTTCTCCTTTTCATAAATGGCTAGATTAAATATTAAGATATTGAGAATTGAAAGCTCACTTAGTTGCTTAATTATGAACTAAAGACGGTTCATAGGATGGTTCTTTGATGGCTTAGGAGTAAAGAATCCGCCTCCAATGCAGGAGATACTGGTTTAATCCCTGGTTCGGGAAGATCCCCTGAAGAAGCAAATGACAACCCACTCCAGTTTTCTTGCCTGCAAAATCCCATGGACAGAGGAACCTGGTGGGCTACAGTCCATAGTCACAGAGGGTCAGACACGACTGACCATGAGCATGTACTCATGCATGCAAGAAGGGTTCTAGTCTGAATCAATAAATGCAAAACAGACAACTACTCTGCAGAGTAAAATAATACCATCACCACAGTAAATACAGTAATAGTGATGACCTTTAATTCTTAGAGGCTCTTGATTACATAGCTCACAAAACCAACACACACACATAACATACATATACACATTTACTCACAAGCATGAATTACAACAGTAAACATGTGTAAGGAGAAAATATTTCTTAGAGAGCAAATGAATAAATACTTGACACATGTTATACTAGAATGTCCCAGGATAACACTCATCCAATCTACTTTTTACTCCTTGTTGGGATACAGTTGTGGTTTTAAGGACAAGTGGTAACAGTGGCCAGTTACAGTGGTCAATTTAAGGGACATCCCAAGTATCTTTGTGTTGATGATGGTGATGGTGGTGACACCAACTTCCATTTATTGAACAAGCATTATGTCCTAGACAATATTACTATACCAACTCAATGGAAATATCCTCATTTTACAGATAAGGAAACTAAAGCTCAAGAAGACCAAATAAACTTACTGAAGGTGATAAAGCTATTAAGTGACTCTGATATTACTGCAGTTCTGGGGGGGGGGTGTAATGTGTTATTTCTGGTTCATATCTAAGACTCAGAGTGGGGGATGCACAGGAATATAAGATACCCAATCTTTTCTCAGGAATCTTCCCCATGACACTAATTTTTCTCTCTCAATAGCCTTTACATTAATGAAGTTCATGTATTTTCTTGAGAGTTTTTAGGTAAAGTCTGCATGAACTTTTTCAATCCATCTTTCTCTCTTATCACTTTTTTTGTTTCTTTGACTGTGTCACTCTGTCAACATGTTTCTGTGTCTCTCCTAGAGGGCTCCTTTCTCTCTCTCTTTCCATATTTCTCTCTAGTGAGAGAGAAAATAAAATCACTAGGCTGAAAAGATACATAACTATAGAACCTAACACTACACTAGCTATAAACTCAGTGGGAAACATCTATGGACATGCAGCTGTGTACAACTTGCTTTCCATTGGCTGTTTAAAACTCATAAATGCGAAGAGTAAAATGGTGGCTGCCAGGGGTTAGAGATGAGAGAAATTTTAGCCATAGTACAGTATTTCAATTATGAAGGATGAATAAGTTTAGAGAGCTAGTGTACAGCTTGGTGACTACCCTTAATAATATGGTATTGTATACTTCAAATTTGCTATGAGAGTAGATCTTAAACTTCCTCACCTCCCAAAAACATAACAGTGTGAGGCAATTGATATGTTAATTAAGTTTACTCAGGTAATCATTTGACATTATATACATGAATACACAGTGTATACCAAAATATCACATCTTACACCTTAGATGTACACAATTTTAATTTGTCAATCATACCTCAGCAAATCTGGGGAGGGGAATAAAAAGAAAGAAACAAAACTGAGCAGCAACCTGAAAAAAAAAGAGCTATCAAGACATGCAAAGGTCTGAGTGGAGAGTTTGAACAACATAAAGGAAGGCAAATACAAAGGATTTAAATCAGAAAATGAGTTTTTGTGCTCTTAGAACAGTATGAATGCCATGGTCTTTGGAGAAGAGTGAGTTCGGGGGGGGCGGTGATGAGAAATAGGTCAGAAAGTTTAAATAATGTAGAGTCTTGTAAGTCATGGTAGATGACTTTCAAATTTATTCTTAGTGCAGTGGGAAGCCATTGGAGTATACAAAGAAGGAGAGAGGCCTGACATGGTGTGTGTTTTAAAAAGATTATTCTAATTGCTAAGTAGTGAATAGAATGTAGGTGGTCAAGAATAGAAGCAAAGAGACCCATGAAGGGATACTTAAAGTATGTAGGCAAGACTAAGCAAGAGTTGATACTGGCTTGGACTATCCATAGCAGTGGAGGTGGTGAAAAGTGATTTTGGATAAATCATAAGTGATTTTGGATAAATTTTGAAGGTAAAACTGACATGTCTTGTTGGCGGATTAGGTTAGGCTAAGGATATGAAGAAATAACAGTGTCAAAAATGACTCCTAGATTTTTAGCTTTAGCAGTGACATTTATTGAGACAAGAAGTACTGGGAGAGAAGCCAGTTTGAGATGGGGGAAATTGAAAGCTCTATTTAGCCATACTTAAGTTTCAGTTGCCTCCAAGCAGAGCTTTCATAGGCATTTAGATATATGAGTCTTGGGGAAAGAGGATGAGGCCATAGATGGATATGTATTAATTAAGCAACCACTTTTTGATAAACTCTAGATTAAGAACCATGAGGCACATACTAAAATGTAAAAATAAAAAGCACTGCTAATCAGGAAACATGGAGTAGAATTCACACCATACAACATATATCTACAGGACAACCTTTGAAATATTTACAAATATAGGTTTGTATATTTAATACAAATATAAATACTAATATAAATTAACATATTTACCAAGGGGGTTTAAAAAAAAAAAAAAAAGAACATTTATTTGAACACAAGGTGGGGCTAATGCAGAGTTTCCTGAAAGATCTGGGAAAGTAGGATTGATGAAAAGGCATGATTTGTTTTCTTCTTGATGAAGATCTTTTAGCTGGGATTGTATTCTCTAGATTTAATTTAAATATTTGCCATTTCATATTTTTAAGATTACAAAAAGGGAGTAAATAGTACATTTAGTTTCTTAGTTGTTTTTAATGTACTTGCCAATCTGCTTTCATTATTTTTGTTAGAAGGAAAAAATAAAAAAACAGGTAGTTTATGTACTCTTATTGCAATTACCCAGATTCACAATAAACTAACCCAGGAAACTGGAAAAATAAAGCCTGTCACTCATTCAGTCAAATACATGAGATCATAGAACTGAATGAGAAGTGTGGCTAGAGTAAGAGGTTGGGAACTATACCAATTAGATGGAGCATGCTTTACATTATGCACTGTTGCACACTTAATAGTGGCTTCAGTTGCAATTTAACTGATTCCTATGAGTATCAAAATCTCCCCTTTAAGTTTATTTCCATCCTCCTTCACTCATACCATTGTGCAGGCAAGTATGGACATATATAAAGATATCTATAGCTCACACAACAAAAATAAGAATAAAGATTACTAGAGCAGTCTCTTTAATAAATGATATTGAGAAAACTGGACAGCCACATGCAAAAGAATGAAATTTGACCACCATCTTATATCATACACAAAAATTAATTCAAAATGGATTAAAGACTTGAATGTAAGACTTGAAACCATAAAATTCCTGGAAGAAAACATAGGTGGTAATCTCATTGACATTGGTTTGAACAGTGTTTTGTGCATCTGACTCCAAAAGAAAGGGAAACAAAAGCAAAAATAAGCAAATGAGACTACATAAAACTAAAAAGCTTCTGCACAACAAAGAAAACCATCATCAGAATGGAAGGGCAACCCACTTAATGGAATAAAATATTTGCAAATAATATATCTGAAAAGAAGTTAGTATCCAAAATATGTAAAGAACTCAACTCAATAAAGAAAAACAAACAATGCAATTAAAAAGTAAGCAGTGGAGCTAAGTAGATATTTTTTCAAAGAAGACATACAGAAAGCCAATAGGCACATGAAAAGATGTTTAGCATCACTATCAGGGAAATGCAAACCAAAACCATGAAATATCACCTCACACTTGTTAGAATGGACATTATCCAAAAGAAAGAGAATAACAAAAGTTGAAGATGTGGAGAAATGGAACTTTAGTGAGCCATTATTGGGACTGTAAATTGGTACATCCACTATGAAAAACAGTGTGGAGCTTCCTCAAACAACTAAGAATAGAACTACTATATGACTCAGGTATTCCACTTCTGGATATTTATCTGACACGAATTCAAAAGATATTAATACATGCACCCTTATGTTCATTGTAGCATTATTTACAATATACAAGATATGTACAATGTATGTGTCCATTGATGAATGAATGGATATAGATGATTGGTATATATATATCTGTATATATTTTTATATATGTATATGTATATATATATATATATAATACAACTGAATATCCCTGTCATAAAATCATAAAATATCACTGTCATAAAAAAAGAATAAAATCTTGCCAGTTATGACAAAGTAGATGGACTTTAGGACTTCTCAAGTGGCTCAGTGGTAAAGAAGCTGCCTGCCAATGCAGGAGACTTGGGTTTGATCCCTGAGTCGGGAAGATCCCCTGGAGGAGGGTATGGTAATCCACTCCAGTACTCTTGCCTGGGAAATCCCATGGACAGAGGAGCCTGGTGGGCTACAGTTCATGAGGTCACAAAAAGAAAGAGTCAGACACGACTTAGCGGCTAAAGAAAAACAACAAAACAAGATGGACTTTGAGGCTATTTTGTTAAGTGAAATAAATCAGACAGAGAAAGGTAAATACCATATGATTTCACTGATGTATGAATAATCTAAAAACCAAAATGAGCAAACAAAGCAAAATAAAAACAAACTCAAAGATACAAAGAACAGATTGGTGGTTACATGAGGCAAAAGGGATGGGATGAGTGAAATGGATGAAAGGGGTCAACTGCATGGTGATGGGTGGCAACTAGACCTTTGGTGGCTTGGTGATCATTTTGGGTGTATACAAATGTTGAATTATGATAGTGTACACCTAAAACTTATATAATGTTATATACAAGTTAAATTTTAAAAAGTATACTAAAAAGTGTTTTAGCATGTTGAATTGTAAACATTTAACCTCTTGAGATTTATAGATGACTGAGAGTAACAGATAAATTCCAAGAGATCAAAGTTAGAAAGGATATCTTAGTACCTCAGTACCAAGGTGAAGGTGAATGTGAAGTCGTTCAGTCATGTCCAACTCTTCGCGACCCCATGGACTGTAGCCTACCAGGCTTCTCTGTCCATGGGATTCTCTAGGCAAGAATACTGGAGTGGGTTACTGCCGGGAGCCGGCATATTGCATATTGAGTGCATATTGCATATTGAGTGCAGCACTTTCCACAGCATCATCTTTCAGGATCTGGAATAGCTCAACTAGAATTCTATCACTGCTGGGAGCCAGTGTGAGGCACTCTGCCCGTGGCAAAGGTCATGAGGAAGGAGGCTCGGCATACGCAAAGGCAGGATCGAGCCTCAGGAGTCCCCCTGGAAATTCTCGAGCATCTACCCCCAAAACCAGAGTCTGCCTACTTTCTGCTTTGTGCTTTCACCTACACCTCTGACTTTACAGGGGGCTGTCCCCCACTACCTCTCTCTGAAAAAAGAGTTAGCTTACAGCTCCAGTTAATAATTCCTGGGTGTGACAGTGTTTAACCTACAAACTCCTTTGGAAATCCTCTAGCCTGCCTGAATAGGTTTTTCCGGCCACATGTGATTGTTCAGAGCCTCCCAACTGTGAGAGGCAGGAGATGTTCTAAACTGTCTAAACACAGATTCTTTTGAGTAGTTAAAAGATTGATTAGAAATTGTATTGGTGAAGGGTTTTTCACTTATTGGGCCAATGTTTGCTGCTAAGTCTCCATACTCCTTACCTACTGTGTCCTTGGCAGTGTATTGATTGATATAATGGGTGTATAGAAATGTAAGTAGTAGCCTCAATGTTTGTAACATTGGACCCTTGAGTTAATTATTTTCTTGATTGAGCTCACCTCACCTTTGCCCTATAGGAATGCAGCTTTGTCCAATGCTTTTTTGGAGGCTGGTGCCTGACTTTGGAATAATCACCTTTAGAGAAAGATAAGTTTCTTAAAATGTTAACAGGCCTCCTGGCCAGAAGATGATGTAATTCACCTGAACTTTTGCATATGATAAGTTTGAAAGCCTGGCTTTGATTAGGACCAGGAACTGCTGTCCTTGCATGACTCCACCCCTTCCCCCATTATCCTCTATGCACAACTTAAGGTATAAAAACTACTTTGGAAAATAAAGTGCGGGCCTTGTTCACTGAAACTTGGTCTCCCCATGTCGCTCTCTCTCTCAAATTCTGGCTGAGTCTCCATCTGGAGTGCGGAACCCACCATGCTTGCTAATTATGCCTGGGCTTCTAAGATCCGACCGGGGAGGCCTCAGTGTCTCCTCTCCTTTGGGAGAACGGAAGGAGGCCTGCGGCCTATGTAAGTGGTGCAAACTTCTTGTCTTGAAGTTTTATTGGTCTCCCGCGCAAACCAAGCTACTCAGCCTCTTTTCTCCACTGAATTTTCCTACTGAGCTATCCTCATTCTATCACTCTTTATATCTTTAATTAATATCTAATTGAAGCTATTTTATCCTTACCCTCGCCGACGCTGTCCCCGCTTCGAATACCCTGGATCAGCCGGGGCTGGACTCCTGCAGGTTACCTTTTCCTTCTCCAGGGGATCTTCCCGACCCAGGGATGAAACCCAGGTCTCCCGCATTGGAGGCAGACGCTTTAATCTCTGAGCCACCAGGGAAGCCCTGATGGCTTCTGTACCAAAGTTGTTTTTTTTTTTGTTTTTTTTTTTTTATTTTTTACCTTTGAGGGAAGGATGGAAAGGGGTGGAAATAAAGACTAAAGGCTTAGAAAACATTAGCTTAACACCAGGCACTCCAATCTGTTCTTTTGGCAATCACTATAAATCAGTAGCCATGGCTTAGTCTTTAGTTGCTATCTTAACACCTGCTTTGTTTTCTGCCGCTCTCCAGGCGGTGTATTCAACTATGTTATCCTCTTGGTTCCTGGCAACTGCTTATAGTAAGGACTACATCATATTCATCTTTGTAGCTCCAGCACTTAGAACAGAGCTCTGCCTCGAGCAAGTGTTCTAGTGCTTGTTTAGACTCGTACTTTGTACCAAGAATTTTTTTTTTTCCCTGTGTTACAAACAAAGAACAAGACAAATGAAGTCATTATCCCCGAAGAGCATAAATTCCAGACGGAGGGTGGAGCAGGGGAATGAACAACAAAATGAACATAAAATAGCTCGGTGAGTGATAAGCATTATGAGAAAAATAATGCAATGTATTGAGGTAGGGAAAGACAGAAGTTTATCATTTTAAGTAGGATAGTTAAGGAAAGGTTTCTCTGTGAGGAGATTTTAACATAAACTTGAATGAAGTAAGAGGAAGAACCCATGTCGGATTCATGTTGATGTACGGCAAAACCAATACAATGTTGTAAAGTAATTCAGTTCAGTTCAGTTCGGTCACTCAGTCATGTCCGACTCTTTGCAACCCCATGAATGGCACGACACCAGGCCTCCCTGTCATACACCAACTCCCGGAGTTCACTCAGACTCACGTCCATTCAGCAATCTCATGCTCTGTCATCCCCTTCTCCTCCTGCCCCCAATCTCTCACAGCATCAGAGTCTTTTCCAATGAGTCAACTCTTCATATGAGGTGGCCAAAGTACAGGAGTTTCAGCTTTAGCATCATTCCTTCCAAAGAAACCTCAGGGCTGATCTCCTTTAGAATGGATTGGTTGGATCTCTGTGCAGTCCAAGGGACTCTGAAGAGTCTTCTCCAGCACCACAGTTCAAAAGCATCCATTCTTCAGCACTCAGCTTTCTTCACAGTCCAGAATGGACTAGTTGGATCTCCTTGCAGTCCAAGGGACTCTCAAGAGTCTTCTCCAACACCACAGTTCAAAAGCATCAATTCTTCCGCGCTCAGCCTTCTTCACAGTCCAAATCTCACATACATACATGACCACAGGAAAAACCATAGCCTTGACTAGACGAACCTTTGTTGGCAAAGTAATGTCTCTGCTTTTGAATATGCTATCTAGGTTGGTCATAACTTTCCTTCCAAGGAGTAAGCATCTTTCAATTTCATGGCTGCAGTCGCCATCTGTAGTGATTTGGAGACCAGAAAAATAAAGTCTGACACTGTTTCCACTGTCTCCCCATCTATTTCCCATGAAGTGGTGGGACTGGATGCCATGATCTTCATTTTCTGAATGTTGAGCTTTAAGCCAACATTTTCACTCTCCACTTTCACTTTCATCTAGACGCTTTTTAGTTCCTCTTTACTTTCTGCCATAAGGGTGGTGTCATCTGCATATCTGAGGTTATTGATATTTCTCCCGGCAATCTTGATTCCAGCTTATGTTTCTTCCAGTCCAGCGTTTCTCATGATGTACTCTGCATATAAGTTAAATAAACAGGGTGACAATATACAGCTTTGATGAACTCCTTTTTCTATTTGGAACCAATCTATTGTTCCATGTCCAGTTCTAACTGTTGCTTCCTGACATGCATACAAATTTCTCAAGAGTCAGATCAGGTGGTCTGGTATTCCCATCTCTTTCAGAAATTTCCACAGATTATTGTGATCCACACAGTCAAAGGCTTTGGCATAGTCAATAAAGCAGAAATAGACGTTTTTCTGGAACTCTCTTGCTTTTTCTCTGATCCAGCTGATGTTGGCAATTTGATCTCTGGTTCCTCTGCCTTTTCTAAAACCAGCTTGAACATCAGGAATTTCAAGGTTTACATATTGCTGAACCCTGGCTTGGAGAATTTTGAGCATTGTTTTACTAGTATTTGAGATGAGTGCAATTGTGCATTAGTTTGAGCATTCTTTGGCATTGCCTTTCTTTGGGATTGAAATGAAAACTGATCTTTTCCAGTCCTGTGGCCACTGCTGAGTTTTCCAAATTTGCTGGCATAGTGAGTGCAGCACTTTCACAGCATCATCTTTCAGGATTTGGAATAGCTCAACTGGAATTCCATCACCTCCACTAGCTTTGTTCGTAGTGATGCTTTCTAAGGCCCACTTGATTTCATATTCCAGGATGTCTGGCTCTAGGTCAGTGATCACACCATCATGATTATCTGGGTCATGAAGATCTTTTTTGTACAGTTCTTCTGTGTATTCTTGCCATCTCTTCTTAATATCTTCTGCTTCTGTTAGGTCCATGCCATTTCTGTCCTTTATTGAGCTCATCTTTGCATGAAATGTTCCTTTGGTATCTCTGATTTTCTTAAAGAGATCCCTAGTCTTTTCCATTCTGTTGTTTTCCTCTATTTCTTTGCATTGATAGCTGAGGAAGGCTTTCTTATCTCTTCTTGCTATTCTTTGGAACTCTGCATTCAGGTGCTTATATATTTCCTTTTCTCCTTTGCTTTTCACTTCTCTTCTTTTCACAGCTATTTGTAAGGCCTCCCCAGACAGCCATTTTGCTTTTTTGCATTTCTTTTCTATGGCGATGGTCTTGATCCCTGTCTCCTGTACAATGTCACGAACCTCATTCCATAGTTAATCAGGCACTCTATCTATCAGATCTAGTCCCTTAAATCTATTTCTCACTTCCACTGTATAATTATAAGGGATTTGATTTAGGCCATGCCTGAATGGTCTAGTGGTTTTCCCTACTTTCTTCAATTTAAGTCTGAATTTGGCAATAAGGAGTTCATGGTCTGAGCCACAGTCAGCTCCCGGTCTTGTTTTTGCTGACTGTTTTGCTGGAGCAGCCGTGAAGAGATACCCCATGCCCAAGATAAGAGAAACCCAAGTAAGATGGTATGTGCTGCAAGAGGGCATCAGAGGGCAAACACACTGAAACCATACTCACAGGAAACTAGTCAGTCTAATCACACTAGGACCACAGCCTTGTCTAACTCAATGAAACTAAGCCATGCCCGTGGAGCAACCCAAGACAGGCGGGTCATGGTGGAGAGATCTGACAGAATGTGGTCCACTGGAGAAAGGAATGGCAAACCACTTCAGTATTCTTGCCTTGAGAACCACATGAACAGTATGAAAAGGCAAAATGATAGGATACTGAAAGAGAAACTCCCCAGGTCAGTAGGTACCCAATATGCTACTGGAGATCAGTGGAGAAATAACTGCAGAAAAAATGAAGGGATGGAGCCAAAGCAAAAACAATACCCAGCTGTGGATGTGACTGGTGATAGAAGCAAGGTCCGATGCTGTAAAGAGCAATATTGCATAGGAACCTGGAATGTCAGGTCCATGAATCAAGGCAAATTAGAAGTGGTCAAACAAGACATGGCAAGAGTGAATGTCGACATTCTAGGATTCAGCAAACTGAAATGAACTGGAATGGGTGAATTTAACTCAGATGGCCATTATATCTAATACTGCGGGCAGGAATCCCTCAGAAGAAATGGAGTGGCCATCATGGTCAATAAAAGAGTCCAAAATGCAGTACTTGGATGCAATCTCAAAAATGACAGAATGATCTCTGTTCGTTTCCAAGGCAAACCATTCAATATCACAGTAATCCAAGTCTATGCCCCAACCAGTAATGCTGAAGAAGCTGAAGTTGAATGGTTCTATGAAGACCTACAAGATCTTTTAGAACTAACACCCAAAGAAGATGTCCTTTTCATTATAGGAGACTGGAATGCAAAAGTAGGAAGTCAAGAAAAACAGCCAAATTTGGCCTTGATATATGCAATGAAGCAGGGCAAATACTAATAGAGTTTTGCCAAGAAAATGCACTGGTCATAACAAACACCCTCTTCCAACAACACAAGAGAAGACTCTATACATGGACATCACCAGAGGGTCAACACTGAAAGCAGATTGATTCTATTCTTTGCAGCCAAAGATGGAGAAGCTCTATACAGTCAGCATAACCTTATTAGCATTCAAAATGAATGCAATTGTTTTGTAATTTGAACATTCCTTGGCACTGCCCCTCTTTGGGATTGGAATGAAAACTGACCTTATCTAATCTTGTGGTCACTGCTGAGTTTTCCAAAATTGCCGTCATATTGAGTGCAGCACTTTAACACTATCCACTATTGTCTTTCAGAATTTTAAATAGGGGGGGAGCAGTCCTAAGATGGCGGAGGAATAGGACAGGGAGACCACTTTCTCCCCCACAAATTCATCAATAGAACATTTGAATGCCGAGCAAATTCCACAAAAAAAAAACTTCTGAATGCTGGCAGAGGACATCAGGCACCCAGAAAGGCAGCCCAATGGACAAATTCATGTCCATTGTCTTTGAAAGTATAAAAATACAAAAGATAAAAAGACACAAAAGAGTTAGGGATGGAGACCCATCCTGGAGAGGGAGTCTTAAAAGAGAAGTTTCCAAACACCAGGAAGCACTCTTTCCGGCGGGTCTGTCACGAGCCTTGGCATCTCAGAGGGCAACATAACCAGGAGGAAAAATAAATAAATATTTAAAACCCACAGATTATGTGCCTAACAGAAACTCCCAGCGAAGCAGCAGCCCAGAGGCTCGCATCCCCCACTAGCAAGTGGAGGCTGGACAGTGAGGTGTGAGCTGCATTGTTTAGGGTAAGGACCAGGCCTGAATGCCCCGAGGGCAATCTGAGGGAACTAGCTTGAGATAGCAACCTAGACTGTGGGATAGCTATCGCGTGAAAAGCCCTAACCTAAGACACCACCAGGCCCGCTCACAGAACAAAGGACTGAGCAGAGCTAGCTGGCTGAAGACTGGCCCATCCCCCACCAGAGACAGGAAGGCAAGGGCAGCCAGAGCCAGAAGGGGGCAATGTGGCCACAGAGAGGCATCCTATACCAAACTGCAAGCAGTTTGCTAACCAAGCAAACTAAGTTACTAAGCAGTTAGTAACTTCGTTGCTAACCATGCTTCTTGGCCTTCTGGACGGTTGACATCTGCTGGGAGGGTCACAACCAGAGATCAGCTCCTCAGAAGAGACACACAGAACACCTGAGAAGGCACTCCCATTGTACACCCAGAAAACTAAGCGGCTGTGATGGGGGAGGAGATAAGTCACAGCCTTCAACTGGGGGCAACGGTGCTTGCCAAGCACCTGGTCACCTGAGCTTCTCGGACATGGGACAGGAACAAAACACAGGCCCAACCAAATCTGCACCTTTGTGGAGTACCCGAGAATCTGAGCTTGAGCAGCTTAGACCTGGGGAGTGCATACAACCCAGGGCCAGCATCAGACAGTTCCTGGCAGAACAATCTAGAGCCTGAGCAATTGTAGACTGGGAAAGCGCACATGCTGTGAGCAGGGGCAAACCCAGTGTGGCTGAATCACTGTGAGCACACGCCGGTGATATTTGTTTGCAGTGTTCCCCCTCCCCACAGCACGACTGAACAAGTGAGCCTAAAAAAAAGTGACCAACATAGACCCCCTTGTGTCAGGGCAGAAATTAGACACTGAAGAGACCAGCAAACAGAAGAAGCTAAAATAAACAGAGGGAACTGCTTTGGAAGTGACAGGTGTAATAGATTAAAACCCTATAGTTAGCACCAACTACATAGGAAGGGGCCTATAGACCTTGAGAAATACAAGCTGGACCAAGGAACTATATGAAAATGAACTGACCCCACACTGCCCACAACAGCTCCAGAGAAAGTCCTAGATATATTTTTACTATTATCATTTTTTAAATTAAAAACAAATTTATTTTAAAGTCCACTACTACTCCTTTAATTTTCAGTTTTATAACCTACTATTACCTTGCAAAAAAAAGACCCTATTTTTAAAAGCAAACTTCATAAATATATATTTTATAATTTTTGTGACTTTTTTTAATATTGCATTTTTGAGAATCTAACCTCTACTCTAGATTTTTAATCTTTGCTTTTTGGTATTTGCTATGAACTTTGTACCTTTAAGAACCCAATCTTCAGTACCCATTTTTACTTAGGAGCAAGATTATGTCAGCCACTATGGAGAACAGTGTGGAGATTCCATAAAAAACTGGAAATAGAACTGTCATACGACCCAGCAATCCCACTGCTGGGCATACACACCAAGGAAAGCAGAATTGAAAGAGACACGTGTACCCCAATGTTCATCACAGCAATATTTATAATAGCCAGGACATGGAAGCAACCTTGACGTCCATCAGCACATGAATGGTTAAGAAAGCTGTGGTACATATACACAATGGAATATTACCCAGCCATTAAAAAGAATACATTTGAATCAGTTCTAATGAGGTGGATGAAACTGGAGCCTATTATACAGAGTGAAGTAAGCCAGAAAGAAAACACCAATATAGTATACTAATGCATATATATGGAATTTAGAAAGATGGTAATGATAATCTTGTATGTGAGACAGCAAAAGAGACACAGATGTATAGAACAGTCTTTTGGACTCTCTGGGAGAGGGTGAGGGCAGGATGATATGGGAGAATGGTATTGAAACATGTAAATTATTACATGTGAAATGAATCGCCAATCCAGGTTCGATGCATGATACAGGGTGCTCTGGGATGACCCAGAGGGATGGAATGGGGAGGGAGGTGGGAAGGGCATTCGGAATTGGGAACACATGTACACCCATGGCAGATTCATGTCAATGTATGGTAAAACCAATAATATATTGTAAAGTAAATAAATTAATAAAACTGAAAAAAAATAAAAAGAAAGAAAGAAAAGTAGGAAAGAGTCAGCCTGGTCCCTTACAGACTAATATGGATTCCTCCCAGAAAAAAACACCTGCTAGGGTCAAGAATCATTTTAGGCATTTATGTTTGTTCTGAAATTCTGGTATCACAGGAACTAAGCATCTTCAAGGGTGCTTATCTAGAATAAGTTCATAGTGGAAGTCCCTGTTGCCCTTGGCCCACTGTGATCACTGGACTGTAATGTTAAGGCAATGTCATCCTCTGAACAGGAGGCTCAGGCTTCTGTTCACTTTTTGCTCTTTGGAGATTTTTCTACATTATCATTGAGAAATTTACATTTGTATTTCCCCGAAATATAATCACAAATCTGAATATATAATTGTTTGGAGAAGTCATTTCATTATTGTAATGTAGGAAAATTGTAAAGGATAAAAATTCCACTTATTCAATAGGTGAATAAGTAAGTAAATTGTGACCTTTTGTATTTGGAATAAAATGGGAAAATTAAAAAAAAAAAAAAAGAATTTTAAATAACTCAGCTGGAATTCTATCACTTCCACTAGCTTTGTTTTTAGTAATGCTTCCTAAGGCCTACTTGACTTCACATTCCAGTATGTCTGGCTCTAGGTGATCAACCACATCATCATGATTGTGCTGCTCATTAAGATCTTTTTTGTATAGTTTTTCTGTGTATTCTTACCACCGCTTCTTAATCTCTTTTGCTTCTTTTAGGTCCTTACCATTTCTGTCCTTTATTGTACCCATCCCTGCATGAAATGGTCCCTTGATACTTCCATTTTTCTTAAAAAGATCTCTAGTCTTTCTCACTGTATTGTTTACCAGTACTTTCTAGTGTCAGGTTTTTAAAACTATATGTTTCCAATCTAATAAGTATTTAATGGCATCGCATGGCTTTAATTTAAATTACCCTGATGACTTATGATGCTGAGTGTATTTCATGCTCTTCGGTTCAGTTCAGTTCAGTCACTCAGTATGTCCGACTCTTTGCAACCCCATGGACTGCAGCATACCAGGATTCCCTGTCCATCACCAACTCTCAGAGCTTGCTCAAACTCATGTCCATTGAGTCGATGATGCCATCCAACCATCTCATCCTCTGTCATCCCCTTCTCCTCTGGCTTTCAAACTTTCCCATATCAGGGTCTTTTCCAATGAGTCAGTTATTTACATCAGGTGGCCTAAGTATTGGAGCTTCAGTTTCAGCATCAGTCCTTACATGAATATTCAGGATTGATTACCTTTAGAATTGACTAATTTCATCTCCAAGGAACTCACAAGCGTCTTTACAATACCACAATTCAAAAACAACAATTCTTTGGCATTCAGCTTTCTTTATAGTTCAACTCTCACATCCATACATGACTCATGGAAAAAAACATATCTTTGAGTAGACAGACCTTTGTTAGCAATATAATGTCTCTGCTTACCTATGGGAGAAATACCAGTAACCTCAGATATGCAGATGACACCACCCTTATGGGAGAAAGCAAAGAGGAACTAAAGAGCCTCTTGATGAAAATGAGTGAGGAGAGTGAAAAAGCTGGCTTAAAACTCAACATTCCAAAAACTAAGATCATGGCATCTGGTCCAATCACTTCATGGAAAATAGATGGGGAAACAATGGAAACAGTGAGAGACTTTATTTTCTTTTTTTATTTATTTTAATTGAAGGCTAATTACTTTCCAATATTGTGGTGGTTTTGCCATACATTCACGTGAAACAGCCGTAGGTGTACATGTGTCCCCCATCCTGACCCTCCCTCCAACCTCCCTCCCCATCCAGTTTCTCAGGGTCATCCCAGTGCACCAGCCCCAAGCATCCTGTATCCTGCATCGAACCTGGACTGGTGATCTATTTCACATATGTTAATATGCAGGTTTCAATGCTATTATCTCAAATCATCCCACCCTCGCCTTCTCCCACAAAGTCCAACAGTCTGTTCTTTACATCTGTGTCTCTTGTGCTGTCTTGCATATAGGGTCATCATTACCATCTTTGTAAATTCCATATATAGGCATTGATATACTGCATTGGTGTTTTTCTTTCTGACTTACTTCATTCTGTATAATAGGCTCCAGTTTCATCCATCTCATTAGAACTGATTCAAATGCATTCTTTTAATAGCTGAGTAATATTCTATTGTGTATATGTACCACAGCTTTCTTATCCATTTGTATACCGATGGACATCTAGGTTGCTTTCATGTCCTGGCTATTGTAAACAGTACTGCCATGAACACGGGTACACGTCTCTTTCAATTCTGGTTTCCTCAGTGTGTAAGACCAGCAGTAGGATTGCTGGGTCATATGGCAGTTGTATTTCCAGTTTTTTAAGGAATCTCCACACTGTTCTCCACAGTGGCTGTACTAGTTTGCATTCCCATCAACAGTGTAAGAGGGTTCCTTTTTCTCCACACCCTTTCCAGCATTTATTGTTTGTAGACTTTTTGATAGTAGCCATTCTGACAGGCATGAGATGGTACCTCAGTGTGGTTTTGATTTACATTTCTCTGATAATAAGTGATGATAAGCATCTTTTCATGTGTTTGTTAGCCATTTGTATGTCTTCTTTGGAGAAATGTCTGTTTAGTTCTTTGGTCCAGTTTTTTGATTGGGTGGCTTATTTTTCTGTAGTTGACCTGTAAGAACTGCTTTTATGTTTCTGAGATTAATTTTTTGTCAGTTGCTTCTTTGCTATTATTTTCTCCCATTCTGAAGGCTGTCTTTTCACCTTGCTTATAGTTTCCTTCGTTGGGCAAAAGCTTTTAAGTTTAATTAGGTCCCATTTGTTTATTTTTGCTTTTATGTCCATTACTCTGGGAGGTGGGTCATAGAGGGTCCTGCTGTGATTTATGTCAGAGAGTGTTTTGCCTATGTTTTCCTCTAGAAGTTTTATAGTTTCTGGTCTTATATTTAGATCTTTAATCCATTTTGAGTTTATTTTTGTATATGGTGTTAGAAAGTGTTCTAGTTTCATTCCTTTAAAAGTGGTTGACCAGTTTTCCTAGCACCACTTATTAAAGAAATTGTCTTTTCTCCATGGTATATTATTGTCTCCTTTGTCAAAGATAAGGTGTCCATAGGTGTATGGATTTATCTCTGGGCTTTCTATTTTATTCCACTGATCTATATTTATGTCATTGTGCCAGCACCACACTGTCTTGATGACTGTTGCTATGTAGTATAGCCTGAAGTCAGGCAAGTTGATTCCTCCTGTTCCATTCTTCTTTCTCAAGATGGCTTTGGCTATTCGAGGCTTTTTGTAATTCCATACAGATTGTGAAATTATTTGTCCTAGTTCTCTGAAAAATACCGTTGGTAGCTTGATAGGGATTGCATTGAATCTATAGATTGGTTTGGGTAGTATACTCATTATCACTATATTGATTCTTCCGATCCATAAACATGGTATATTTCTCCATCTATTTGTGTCATCTTTCATTTCCTTCATCATTGTTTTATAGTTTTCTATATATAGGTCTTTTTTTTTCTTTAGGTAGATTTATTCCTAAGTGGTATATTCTTTTCATTGCAATGGTGAATGAAATTGTTTTCTTAATTTCTCTTTCTGTTTTCTCATTGTTAGTGTATAGAAATGCAAGGGATTTCTGCGTGTTAATTTTATATCCTGCAACTTAACTATATTCATTAATTAGCTCTAGTAATTTTCTGGTAGAGTCTTTAGGGTTTTCTGTGTAGAGGATCATGTCATCTGCAAACAGTGAGAGTTTTACTTTTTTTTTTTCCAATCTGGATTCCTTTTATTTCTTTTTCTGCTTTCATTGCTGTGGCCAAAACTTCCAAAACTATGTTGAATAGTATTGCCAAGAGTGGGCAGCCTTGTCTTGTTCCTGACTTTAGGGGAAATGCCTTCGGGGTTTCACCATTGAGGATAATGTTCGCTGGGGGGTTGTCATATATGGCTTTTATTATGTTGAGATATGTTCCTTCTCTGCCTGTTTTCTGGAGAGTTTTTATCATAAATGGATATTGAATTTTGTCAAAGGCTTTCTCTGCATGTATTGAGATAATCTTTCGGTTTTTATCTTTTAATTTCTTAATGTGGTATATCACATTGATCGATTTGAGGATACTGAAGAATCCTTGCATCCCTGGGATAAAGCCCACTTGGTCATGGTGTATGATCTTTTTAATGTGTTGTTGGATTCTGATTGCCAGAATTTTGTTAAGGATTTTAGCATTTATGTTCATCAGTGATATTGGCCTGTAGTTTTCTTCTTTTGTGGCATCTTTGTCAGGTTTTGGTATTAGGGTGATGGTGACCTCATAGAATGAGTTTGGAAGTTTACCTTCCTCTGCAATTTTCTGGAAGAGTTTGAATAGGATAGTTGCTAGCTCTTCTCTAAATTTTTGGTAGAATTCAGCTGTGAAGCCACCTGGTCCTGGGCTTTTGTTTGTTGGAAGGTTTTTTTGTTACAGTTTCGATTTCTGTGCTTGTGATGGGTCTGTTAAGATTTTCTATTTCTTTTTGTTTCAGTTTTGGAAAGTTATACCTTTCTACGAATTTGTCCATTTCTTCCAAGTTGCCCATTTTATCAGCACATAGTTGCTGATAGTAGTCTCTTATGATCCTTTGTATTTCTGTGTTGTCTGTCGTGATCTCTCCATTTTCATTTCTAATTTTGTTGATTTGATTCTTCTCCCTTTGTTTCTTTTTTTTATATTTATTTTATTTTATGTTTAAACTTTACAATATTGTATTAGTTTTGCCAAACATCGAAATGAATCTGCCACAGGTATACCTGTGCTCTCCATCCTGAACCCTCCTCCCTCCTCCCTCCCCATACCCTCCCTCTGGGTCGTCCCAGTGCACAAGCACCAAGCATCCAGCATCCTGCATCAAACCTGGACTGGTGACTCGTTTCATACACGATATTATACATGTTTCAATGCCATTCTCCCAAATCATCCTACCCTCTCCCTCTCCCACAGAGTCCATAAGACTGATCTATACATCAGTGTCTCTTTTGCTGTCTCGTACACAGGGTTATTGTTACCATCTTTCTAAATTCCATATATATGCGTTAGTTAACTGTATGGTGTTTTTCTTTCTGGCTTACTTCACTCTGTATAATAGGTTCCAGTTTCATCCACCTGATTAGAACTGATTCAAATGTATTCTTTTTAATGGCTGAGTAATACTCCATTGTGTATATGTACCACAGCTTTCTTATCCATTCATCTGCGATGGGCATCTAGGTTGCTTCCATGTCCTGGCTATTATAAACAGTGCTGTGATGAACATTGGGGTACACGTGTCTTTTTCCCTTCTGGTTTCCTCAGTGTGTATGCCCAGCAGTGGGATTGCTGGGTAAAATGGCAGTTCTATTTCCAGTTTTTTAAGGAATCTCCACACTGTTCTCCATAGTGGCTGTACTAGTTTGCATTCCCACCAACAGTGCAAGAGGGTTCCCTTTTCTCCACACCCTCTGCAGCATTTATTGCTTGTAGACTTTTGGATCGCAGCCATTCTGACTGGTGTGAAATGGTACCTCATAGTGGTTTTGATTTGCATTTCTCTGATAATGAGTGATGTTGAGCATCTTTTCATGTGTTTGGTAGACATCTGTATGTCTTCTTTGGAGAAATGTCTATTTAGTTCTTTGGCCCATTTTTTGATTGGATCATTTATTTTTCTGGAGTTGAGCTGTAGGAGTTGCTTGTATATTTTTGAGATTAGTTGTTTGTCAGTTGCTTCATTTGCTATTCTTTTCTCCCATTCTGAAGGCTGCCTTTTCACCTTGCTTATAGTTTCCTTTGTTGTGCAGAAGCTTTTAAGTTTAATTAAGTCCCATTTGTTTATTTTTGATTTTATTTCCAATATTCTGGGAGGTGGGTCATAGAGGATCCTGCTATGATATATGTTGGAGAGTGTTTTGCCTATGTTCTCCTCTAGGAGTTTTATAGTTTCTGGTCTTACATTCAGATCTTTAATCCATTTTGAGTTTATTTTTGTGTATGGTGTTAGAAAGTGTTCTAGTTTCATTCTTTTACAAGTGGTTGACCAGATTTCCCAGCACCACTTGTTAAAGACATTGTCTTTAATCCATTGTATATTCTTGCCTCCTTTGTCAAAGATAAGGTGTCCATATGTGTGTGGATTTATCTCTGGGCTTTCTATTTTGTTCCATTGATCTATATTTCTGTCTTTGTGCCAGTACCATACTGTCTTGATAACTGTGGCTTTGTAGTAGAACTTGAAGTCAGGTAGGTTGATTCCTCCAGTTCCATTCTTCTTTCTCAAGATAGCTTTGGCTATTCAAGGTTTTTTGTATTTCCATACAAATTGTGAAATTATTTGTTCTAGCTCTGTGAAGAATATTGTTGGTAGCTTGATAGGGATTGCATTGAATCTATAAATTGCTTTGGGTAGTATATTCATTTTCACTATATTGATTCTTCCAATCCATGAGCATGGTATATTTCTCCATCTATTAGTGTCCTCTTTGATTTCTTTCACCAGTGTTTTATAGTTTTCTATATATAGGTCTTTAGTTTCTTTAGGTAGATATATTCCTAAGTATTTTATTCTTTCCGTTGCAATAGTAAATGGAATTGTTTCCTTAATTTCTCTTTCTGTTTTCTCATTATTAGTGATTAGGAATGCAAGGGATTTCTGTGTGTTGATTTTATATCCTGCAACTTTACTATAGTCATTGATTAGTTCTAGTAATTTTCTGGTGGAGTCTTTAGGGTTTTCTATGTAGAGGATCATGACATCTGAAAATAGTGAGAGTTTTACTTCTTCTTTTCCAATTTGGATTCCTTTTATTTCTTTTTCTGCTCTGATTGTTGTGACCAAAACTTCCAAAACTATGTTGAATAGTAATGGTGAAAGTGGGCACCCTTGTCTTGTTCCTGACTTTAGAGGAAATGCTTTCAATTTTTCACCATTGAAGATAATGTTTGCTGTGGGTTTGTCATATATAGCTTTTATTATGTTGAGGTATGTTCCTTCTATTCCTGCTTTCTGGAGAGTTTTGATCATAAATGGATGTTGAATTTTGTCAAAGGCTTTCTCTGCATCTATTGAGATAATCATATGGTTTTTATTTTTCAATTTGTTAATGTGGTGTATTACATTGATTGATTTGCGGATATTGAAGAATCCTTGCATCCCTGGGATAAAGCCCACTTGGTCATGGTGTATGATCTTTTTAATGTGTTGTTGGATTCTGATTGCTAGAATTTTGTTAAGGATTTTTGTGTCTATGTTCATCAGTGATATTGGCCTGTGGTTTTCGTTTTTTGTGGGATCTTTGTCAGGTTTTGGTATTAGGGTGATGGTGGCCTCATAGAATGAGTTTGGAAGTTTACCATCCTCTGCAATTTTCTGGAAGAGTTTGAGCAGGATAGGTGTTAGCTCTTCTCTAAATTTTTGGTAGAATTCAGCTGTGAAGCCGTCTGGACCTGGGCTTTTGTTTGCTGGAAGATTTTTGATTACAGTTTCAATTTCTGTGCTTGTGATGGGTCTGTTAAAATTTTCTATTTCTTCCTGGTCGAGTTTTGGAAAGTTGTACTTTTCTACGAATTTGTCCATTTCTTCCACGTTGTCCATTTTATTGGCATATAATTGTTGATAGTAGTTTCTTATGATCCTTTGTATTTCTGTGTTGTCTGTTGTGATCTCTCCATTTTCATTTCTAATTTTATTGATTTGATTTTTCTCCCTTTGTTTCTTGATGAGTCTGGCTAATGGTTTGTCAATTTTATTTATCCTTTCAAAGAACCAGCTTTTGGCTTTGTTGATTTTTGCTATGGTCTCTTTTGTTTCTTTTGCATTTATTTCTGCCCTAATTTTTAAGATTTCTTTCCTTCTACTAACCCTGGGGTTCTTCATTTCTTCCTTTTCTAGTTGCTTTAGGTGTAGAGTTAGGTTATTTTTTTGACTTTTTTCTTGTTTCTTGAGGTATGCCTGTATTGCTATTAACTTTCCCCTTAGGACTGCTTTTACAGTGTCCTTAGGTTTTGGGTTGTTGTGTTTTCATTTTCATTAGTTTCTATGGAAATTTTGATTTCTTTTTTGATTTCTTCTGTGATTTGTTGGTTATTCAGCAGCGTGTTGTTCAGCCTCCATATGTTGGAATTTTTAATAGTTTTTCTCCTGTAATTGAGATCTAATCTTACTGCATTGTGGTCAGAAAAGATGCTTGGAATTATTTCTATTTTTTTGAATTTACCAAGGCTAGATTTATTGCCCAGGATGTGATCTATCCTGGAGAAGGTTCCATGTGCACTTGAGAAAAAGGTGAAATTCATTGTTTTGGGATGAAATGTCCTTTAGATATCAATTAGGTCTAACTGGTCTATTGTATCGTTTAAAGTTTGTGTTTCCTTGTTAATTTTCTGTTTAGTTGATCTATCCATAGGTGTTAGTGGGCTATTAAAGTCTCCCACTATTATTGTGTTATTGTTAATTTCTCCTTTCATACTTGTTAGCCTTTGTCTTACATACTGTGGTGCTCCCGTGTTGGGTGCATATATATTTATAATTGTTATATCTTCTTCTTGGATTGATCCTTTGATCATTATGTAGTGACCATCTTTGTCTCTTTTCACAGCCTTTGTTTGAAAGTCTATTGTATCTGCTATAAGTATTGCTACTCCTGCTTTCTTTTGGTCCCTATTTGCATGGAAAATCTTTTCCCAGCCCTTCATTTTCAGTCTGTATGTGTCCCCTGTTTTGAGGTGGGTCTCTTGTAGACAACATATGTAGGGTTCTTGTTTTTGTATCCATTCAGCCAGTCTTTGTCTTTTGGTCGGGGCATTCAACCCATTTACGTTTAAGGTAATTACTGATAAGTATGACCCCGTTGTCATTTACTTTATTGTTTTGGGTTCGATTTTATACACCGTTTTTGTGTTTCTTGTCTAGAGAATATCCTTTAACATTTTTTGGAGAGCTGGTTTGGTGGTGCTGAATTCTCTCAGCTTTTGCTTGTCTGAAAGCTTTTGATTTCTCCTTCATGTTTGAATGAGATCCTTGCTGGGTACAATAATCTGGGCTGTAGGTTATTTTCTTTCATCACTTTAAGTATGTCTTGCCATTCCCTCCTGGCTTGAAGAGTTTCTATTGAAAGATCAGCTGTTATCCTTATGGGAATTCCCTTGTGTGTTATTTGTTGTTTTTCTCTTGCTGCTTTTCATATTTGTTCTTTGTGTTTGATCTTTGTTAATTTGATTAATATGTGTCTTGGGGTGTTTTGCCTTGGGTTTATCCTGTTTGGGACTCTCTGGGTTTCTTGGACTTGGGTGATTATTTCCTTCCCCATTTTAGGGAAGTTTTCAACTATTATCCCTTCAAGTATTTTCTCATGGTCTTTCTTTTTGTCTTCCTCTTCTGGGACCTCTATGATTCGAATGTTGTAGCGTTTAATATTGTCCTGGAGGTCTATGAGATTGTCCTCATTGCTTTTAATTTGTTTTTCTTTTATCCTCTCTGATTCATTTATTTCTTCCATTCTATCTTCTAATTCACTAATCCTATCTTCTGCCTCTGTTATTCTACTATTTGTTGCCTCCAGAGTGTTTTTAATTTCACTTATTGCATAATTCATTATATATTGACTCTTTTTTATTTCTTTTAGGTCCTTGTTAAACCTTTCTTGCATCTTCTCAATCTTTGTCTCCAGGCTATTTATCTGTGATTCCATTTTGATTTCAAGATTTTGGATCAATTTCACTATCATTATTTGGAATTCTTTATCAGGTAGATTCCCTATCTCTTCCTCTTTTGTTTGGTTTGGTGGGCATTTATCCTGTTCCTTTGCTGGGTATTCCTCTGTCTCCTCATCTTGTTTAAATTGCTGATTTTGGGGTGTCCTTTCTGTATTCTGGCAGTTTGTGGAGTTCTCTTTATTGTGGCATTTCCTCGCTCTGTGTGGGTTTGTACAGGTGGCTTGTCAGGGTTTCTTGGTTAGGGAAGCTTGTGTTGGTGTTCTGGTGGGTGGAGCTATATTTCTTCTCTCTGGAGTGCAATGAAATGTCCAGTAATGAGCTATGGGATATCTATGATTTTGGGGTGACTTTGGGCTGCCTGTATCTTGGAGCTCAGGGCTGTGTTCCTTGCTGCTGGAGAATTTGCTTGGTGTGTCTTGCCCTGAAACTTGTTGCCCCTTGTGTGGTGCTTGGTTTCAGTGCAGGTATGGAGGCATTTGATGAGCTCCTGTCAATTAATGTTCCTTGGAGTCAGGAGTTCCCTGGAGTCAGGGTTTGGACTTAAGCCTCCCGCTTCCAGTTATCAGTCTTATTTTTACAGTAGTTTCAAAGCTTCTCCTTCTATTCAGCACCATTGATAAAATATCTACATTAAAGATGAAAAGTTTCTCTACCATGAGGGTCACCCAGAGATGTTCACAGCATTATATGAAGAAGAGAAGAGGGAGGAGGGAGTTAGAGGTGACCCGAATGAGATGAGGTGGAATCAATAGAGGAGAGAGTGGGCTATCCAGTAATCTCTTCCTTATGTGCACTCCACAACTGGACCACTCAGAGTTGTTCACGGAGTTATACAGAGAAGAGAAGAAGGAGGAAGGTGACAGAGGTGGCCAGGAGGATAAAAGAGGGGAATGAAAAGGAGGGAGACAGATCCAGCCAGTAATCAGTTCCCTAAGTGTTCTCCACTGTCTGCACAACACAGAAATTCACAGAGTTGGGTAGAGTAGAGAGGGGTTAGGGAGGAGACACAGGCGATCTGGTGGAGAAAATGGAGAGTCCAAAGGGAGAGAGAGCAGTTAAGCCAGTAATCTCGCTCCCTAGTGAAAAATGGGTACTGAAGATTGGGTTCTTAAAGGTACAAAATTGGTAACAATTACATAAAAGCAAAAATTAAAAATCTAGAGTAGAGTTTGGAATTTCAAAAATACGATGTTAAAGAAAAGAAGAAGGAAAAGAAAGAGAAAAAACAAACAAACAAAAACAAACAAGGTCACGAAAATTATAAAGAAAATACAGGTACAAAATTGATAACAAATACCAAAAAGCATAAATTAAAAATCTAGAGTAGAGTTTGGAATTTCAAATATACAATGTTATTTAAAAGAAGAAGAGAAAGAAACAGAGAAAAAGAAAAAGAAAAAATAAAAAAGGGTCACAGAAGTTATATAAAAAAAACTATAGGTACAAAATTGATAACAAATACCAAAAAGCTAAAATTAAAAATCTAGAGTAGAGTTTGGAATTTCAAAAATACAATGTTAAAGAAAAGAAGGAAAAAAAAAAGGTCAAAAAATTATAAAATATATATATATATGAAATTTGCTTTAAAAAAATAGGGTCTTTTTTTTTTTTTTTGCAAAGTAATCGGTTATAAAAGTGAAAATTAAAGGAGTAATAGAGGACTTAAAATTTGTTTTAATTAAAAAAATAATAAAAAAAAGAAAGAAAGAATGATCGTAAAAAGAGTAAAAATATATGTAGGACTTTCTCTGGTTTTGTTGTGAGTATTGTGGGTTCAGTTCATTTTTGGCTAGTTCCTTGGTCCGACTTATATTTCTCAAGATCTATAGACCCCTTCCTATGTAGTTGGTACTAACCACAGGGTTTTAATCTATTGCCTGTAGCTTTCAAGGCGGTTCCCTCTGTTATAGCTTCTTCTGTTTGCTGGTCTCTTCAGTGTCTGGTTTCCGCCCTGACACAAAGGGGACGGTGGAGGACACTTTTTTTTTTTTTTTTTTTTTTTAGGCTCACTTTTTCAGTCGCTCTGAGGGGAGGTAGGGAGGGATGCTGCAAACAAATAACACTGGCATGTACTCGCAGTGCCTCAGCCACACTGGGTCTGCCCCCCTGTTCACAGCGCATGTAGCCTCCCTGCCCACACTGCTCAGGCTCTAGGTTGCTCCGCCGGGAACCGTCCGCGGCCGGCCCTGGGCTGCCTGCACTTACCAGGTCCAAGCCGCTCAGGTTCAGGCACTCGGGTAGTCCTCAGAGGCGCAGACTCTCAGTTGGGCCTGCGTTTTGTGCCCTTCCCAGATCCGAGCAGCTCAGGTGATGAGGTGTTTGGCGCGCGTGATTGCTGCGACTTATCGCCTCCCCACTGCTCGGTTATCTAGGTGTGCACTGGCGCACCTTCTCAGGCAGATGTTGACCGTCCAGACCCCCAAGAGGTTTTAGTTAGCAAAGAAGCCTGCTTACAGTTTTATAGATAATGTCTCTCTGGGGCTGCGATTGTCCCCTTCCGGCTCTGGCTGCCTATCACCGGAGGGGGATGGTCTGCCACCGGCTATCTCTGTTCAGTCCTTTGTTCCGTGCGTGGGCCTGGCAGTGTCTTAGGTCAGGGCTGGATTTTCGCGTGGTAGATATCCCACAGTCTGGTTTGCTAGCCCAAATTATTTCGCTCAGATAGCGCCCGGGGTATTCAGGCCAGATCCTTGCAATGCAGCGCGCGCCGCGCCTCCCTGCCCAGCCCCCCCTTGCTAATGGCGGATGCAGGCGTCTGCGCTGCTTCTCCGCTGGGGGAGTTACCGTAGGGCTCACAATGTGCGTGTTTTAATTGTTTATTTTTTTTTTCCTCCCTGTTATGTTGCCCTCTGTGCTTCCAAGGCTCGGCACAGATTCGGCAGCGAGAAGGTTTCCTGGTGTTTGGAAACTTCTCTCTTTTTAAGACTCCCTTCCCAGGACGGAACTCCATCCCTCCCTCTTTTGTCTCTTTTTTTGTCTTTTATATTTTTTCCTACCTCCTTTCGAAGACTTGGGTTGCTTTTCTGGGTGCCTGATGTCCTCTGCTGGCATTCAGAAGTTGTTTTGTGGAATTTACTCAGCATTTAAATGTTCTTTTGATGAATTTGTGGGGGCGAAAGTGTACTCCTCTGCCATCTTAGCTCCTCCCCCCTCCCTTTGTTTCTTGATGAGTCTGGCTAATGGTTTGTCTATTTTATTTATCTTCTCCAAGAACTAGCTTTTAGCTTTGTTGATTTTTTCTATGGTCTCTTTTGTTTCTTTTGCATTTATTTCTGCCCTAATTTTTGTGATTTCTTTCCTTCTAGTAACCCTGGGGTTCTTCATTTCTTCCTTTTCTAGTTGCTTTAGGTGTAGAGTTAGGTTATTTATTGATTTCTCTCCTGTTTCTTGAGGTAGGCTTGTATTGCTATGAACCTTCCCCTTAGCACTGCTTTTACTGAATCCCATAGGTTTTGGGTTGTTGTGTTTTCATTTTCATTTGTTTCTATGCATATTTTGATTTCTTTTTTTATTTCTTCTGTGATTTGTTGGTCATTCAGAAATATGTTGTTTAGCCTCCATATGTTTGTATATTTCATAGTTTTTTTCCTGTAGTTGACATTTAATCTTACTGCATTGTGATCAAAAAAGATGCTTGAGATGATTTCAATTTTTGAATTTACCAAGTCTAGATTTATGGCCCATGATGTGATCTGTCCTGGAGAAGGTTCTGTGTGCCCTTGAGGAAAAAGGTGAAATTCATTGTTTAGGGTGAAATGTCCTATAGATATTAATTAGGTCTATCTGGTCCATTGTATCATTTAAAGTTTGTGTTTCCTTGTTAATTTTCTGTTTCATTGATCTATCCATAGGTGTGAGTGGGGTATTAAAGTCTCCCACTCTTCTTGTGTTACTGTTAATTTCCCCTTTCATATTTGTTAGCATTTGCCTTACATATTGTGGTGCTCCTATCTTGGATGCATATATATTTATAATTGTTATATCTTCTTTTTGGATTGATCCTTTGTTCATTATGTAGTGTCTTTCTTTGTCTCTTTTCACAGCCCTTATTTCAAAGTCTAAGTGGGTGTTCTTTGGAAGGAATGATGCTAAGGCTGAAACTCCAGTACTTTGGCCACCTCATGCGAAGAGTTGACTCATTGCAAAAGACTCTGATGCTGGGAGGGATCGTGGGCAGGAGGAAAAGGGGACAACAGAGGATGAGATGGCTGGATGGCATCACTGACTCGGTGGACGTGAGTTTGAGTGAACTCTGGGAGATGGTGATGGACAGGGAGGCCTGGTGTGCTGCAATTCATGGGGTTGCAAATAGTCAGACACGACTGAGTGACTGAACTGAACTGAATTGAAGTATTGCTATTCCTGTTTTCTTTTCATCTCCATTTGCATGGAATATCTTTTTCCAGCCCTTCACTTTCAGTCTGTGTGTGTCCCTTGTTTCGAGGTGGGTCTCTTGTAGAACAACATATATAGGGGTCTTTTTTTTTTTTTTTTAATCCCTTCAGGCAGTCTTTGTCTTTTTGTTGGGGCATTCAACCCATTTAAATTTAAGGTAATTATTTATAAGTATGATCCCATTGCCATTTACTTTATTGTTTTGGGTTCAAGTTTATAAACCTTTTCTGTGTTTCCTGTCTAGAGAAGATCCTTTAGCATTTGTTGAACAGCTGGTTTGGTGGTGCTGAATTCTCTCAACTTTTGCTTGTCTGTAAAGCTTTTGATTTCTCCTTCATATTTGAATGAGATCCTTGCTGGGTACAGTAATCTGGGTTGTAGGTTTTTCTCTTTCATCCCTTTAAGTATGCCCTGCCATTCCCTTCTGGCTTGAAGAGTTTATCTTGAAAGATCAGCTGTTATCCTTATGGGGATCCCCTTGTGGGTTAATTTTTGTTTTTTCCTTGCTGCTTTTAATATTTTTTCTTTGTGCTTGATCTTCATTCATTTGATATGTGTTTTGAGGTGTTTCACCTTGGGTTTATCCTGTTTGGGACTCTCTGGGTTTCTTGGACTTGGGTGTCTATTTCCTCCCCATTTTAGGAAAGATTTCAACTATTATCTCAATTATTTTCTCATGGCCTTTGTTTCTGTCTTCTTCTTCTGGGACTCCTATGATTCGAATGTTGGGGCATTTGACATTGTCCCAGATGTCTCTGAGGTTATCCTCATTTCTTTTAATTCTTTTTTCTTTTTTCCTCTCTGCCATTTTTTCCCACCATTCTATCTTCCACTTCACTTATCCTCTCTTCTGCCTCAGTTATTCTACTATTGGTTCCCTCCACTTTGTTTTTGATCTCAGCTATTGCATTATTTATTATTGATTGACTATTTTTTTTTTTTAATTTCTTCTAGGTCCTTGTTAAACTTTTCTTGCATCTTCTCAATCCTTCTCTCTCCAGACTATTTATCTGTAACTCCATTTTGTTTTCAAGATTTTGGATCATTTTTACTATCATTATTCTGAATTCTTTTTCAGTTAGACTCCCTATCTCCTCCTCTTTGGTTTGGTTTGGTGGACATTTATCATGTTCCTGTACCTGCTGAATATTTTTCTGCCTTTTCATCTTGTTTAGTCTGCTGTGTTTGGGGTGGCCTCTCTGTGTGCTGAAAGTTTGTGGTTCCTCTTTATTGTGGAGGTTGCTCCCTGTGGGTGGGGTTGGATGAGTGGCTTGTCACCCAAGGTTTCCTGGTTAGGGAAGCTTGCGTCAGTGTTCTGGTGGGTGGAGCTTCATTTCTTCTCTCTGGAGTGCAATCAAGTGTCCAGTAGTGAGTTTTGAGGTGTCTGTGGGTTTGGTGTGACTTTTGGCTGCCTGCATTTTTGTGCTTGGGTTCATGTTCCAGCTTTGTTGGAGAATTAGCTTGGTATGTCTTGCTCTGAAACTTGTTGGCTCTTGGGTGAAGCTTGGTTTCAGTGTAGGTATGGAGGCTTTTGGATGAGCTTTTGTCGATTAATGGTCCCTGGAATCAGGAGATTTCTGGTTATCTCAAGTTTTGGACTTAGGCCTTCCCCTCTGGCTTTCAATCTTATTCTTGTAGTAGCCTCAAGACTTATCCATCCATACAGCACCAATGACAACACATCTAGTTTAATGGTCAAAAGATTCTCCACAGTGAGGGACACCCAGAGAGGTTCACAGAGTTACATGAAGAAGAGAAGAGGGAGGAGGGAGATAGAGGTGACCAGGAAGAGGGGGAATTAAAAGGGGAGAGAGCAGTCTAACCAGTAATCCATTCCCTATTTGCTCTCCATAGTCTGGAACACTCAGAGTGGTTCATGAAGTTCCACAGAGAAGAGAAAAGAGAGGAAGGAGATAGAGGTGACCAGGAGGAGGGGAGGGGCTGTCAAAAGGAGAGAGACCAATCTAGCCTGTGATCAGTTCGCTAAGTTTTCTCCACAGCCCAGAACACCCAAAGAGATTCACAAAGTTAAGTAGAGAAGAGAAGGGGGAGGGAGGAGATAAAGGTGACCTGGGGGAAAGAAAGTAGAGTCAAAAGGGGAGAGAGCAATCAAGCCAGTAATCACACTCCTAAGTAAAAATGAGTACTGAAGATTGGATTCTTAAAGATACAAAATTGATAACAATTACCAAAAAGCAAAGATTAAAAATCTAGAGTAGAGGTTAGACTCTCAAAAATACAATATTAAAAAAAAGACAAAATCGCAAAAATTATATTAAAAAATATGAAATTTGCTTTAAAAATAGGGTCTTTTTTTTTTCAAGGTAATAGTAGGTTTTAAAAATGAAAATTAAAGGATTAATAAAACCTAAAAATAAAAACAATTAAAAAGAAATTTAAAAATGATAATAGTAAAATATATCTAGGAAATTTTCTGGAGCTTTTGAGGGCAGTGTGTGGTCAGTGCAGTTTCAGATAGTTCCTTGCTCCACATTATACTTCTTCTCAAAGTCTATAGGTCCCTTCAAATGTAATTAGTGTTAACTACAAGGTTTTAACCTGTTGCACCTGTCACTTCCAGAGCTGTTCCCTCTTCTTGGTTTATTTTGGCTTCCTCAGTTTGCAAGGGAGAATGAAATGGCACCCCATTCCTGTATTCTTGCCTGGAGAATCCCAGGGATGGGGGAGCCTGGTGGGCTGCCATCTATGGGGTCGCATAAAGTCAGACACGACTGAAGCGACTTAGCAGCAGCAGCAGCAGCAGTTTGCAAGTCTCTTCAGCATCTAACTTAAGCTCTGACACAAGGGGGCGAAGATGGTCATTTATTTAGGCTCAGTTGTTCAATTGTGCTGCTGGGAGTGAGGAACACTGCAAACAAATATCACTGGTGGGTGTGGGGAGTGCTTGCAGTGTCTGGGTCACACTGGGTTTGTCCCCGCTCACGGCGTGTGTGCTTTCCTGGTCTACACTGCTTAGGCTCCAGGTTGCTCTGCCTGGGAACTTTCTGGGGTGGGCCCTGGGTTGCGTGCATTTCCCAGATCTACACCATTCAGGTTCTTGGGTACTCCACAAAGGCACAGATTCGTGCCTGCGGTTTATGCCCTTCCCAGGTCCAAGCAGCTCAGGCAACCAGGTGCTTGGTGAGAGCACACTCCCCAGGTGCAGTGCGTCTTATCACCTCCCTGGTCCCAGCCGCTGGCTTTCCTGGGTGCACAGCTGCATCTCAGGTGTGCCTTGTGTCTCCTCTGGGGAGCTGATCTCTGGCTGCGACCCTCCTGATGGATGTCAACTATCCAGTATCCCAGGAAGACTTGGTTAACAACTGAGAACCTGCTCGCAGTTTGGCAGGGGATTCCGTCTCTGGGGCCGAGTTTGCCTCTTTCCTTCTGGCTCTGGCTGGTGCCCGCCTGCCTCCCTACCTCCAGCAGGGGATGGGCCAGTCTGCAGCCTGCTAGCTCTCCTCTGGTATTCACTCAGTCCTTTGTTCTGTGAGCAGCCCAGCAGTGCCTTAGGTTAGAGCTTTTCACAGGAAAGTTCTCTCTCTCTCTCTTAACTCCTTTTTTTTCCCTCTCTGGCTATCCCACAGTTTGGGTTGCTATCTCACATTAGCTCCCTAAGATTGCCCTCAGGGCATTCAGGCCCAGTTTTTACCCTAAGCAGTGCAGCCCGCACCTCCCTGTTCAGTCCCCACCTCCCTGTTCAGCCCCCACTTGCTGGTGACGGACACGAACATCTGGGCTGCTTCTCTGCTGGAAGTTGCAGTTAGGCGCGTATTCTGTGGGTTACATTTATTTATTTTTTCCTCCCGGTTATGTTGCCTTCTGAGATTCCAAAACTCCCCCACAGACCCGCCAGTGAGAGGGTCTCCTGGTGCTTGGAAACTTCTCTTTTAAGACTCCCTCCCCGGGATGGGTCTCCATCACTAACTCTTTTGTCTCTCTTTTTATCTTTTATATTTTGTCCTACCTCCTTTCTAAGACAATGGACTGCCTTTCTGAGTGCCTGATGTCCTCCTCCATTGTTCAGAAGTTGTTTTGTGGTATTTGCTCAGCGTTCAAATGATCTTTCAATGAATTTGTGGGGGGGGCGGGAAGTGGTCCCCCTGTCCTATTCCTCCACCATCTTAGGACCACCCTTTGAGACTTTATTTTCTTGGGCTTTAAAATCACTGCATATGGTGACTGCAGTCACAAAATTAAAAGACGCTTCCTCCTTGGAAGAAAAGCTATGACAAACCTAGACAGCCTATTGAAAAGCAGAGACATTTCATATGCTTACTTGTAATCCATTTATCTTCTTTGGTGATGTGTTTGTCAAAATCTTTTATCCATTTTTAGAAATTGGCTTGTTCAATAAATGCTGGAGAGGGTATTGAGAAAAAGGAACACTCTTACACTGTTGGTGGGAATGCAAACTAGTACAGCCACTATGGAGAACAGAGTGGAGATTCCTTAAAAAACTGGAAATCGAACTGCCATATGACCCAGCAATCCTACTGCTGGGCATACATACCGAGCAAACCAGAATTGAAAGAGACACATGTACCCCAATGTTCATCGCAGCACTGTTTATAATAGCCAGGACATGGAAGCAACCTAGATGTCCATCAGTAGATGAATGGATAAGAAAGCTGTGGTACATATACACAATGGAATATTACCCAGCCATTAAAAAGAATACATTTGAATCAGTTCTAATGAGGTGGATGAGACTGGAGCCAATTATACAGAGTGAAGTAAGCCAGAAAGAAAAACACCAACACAGTATACTAATGCATATATATGGAATTTAGAAAGATGGTAATGATAACCCTGTATGCGAGAGAGCAAAAGAGACACAGATGTATAGAACAGTCTTTTAGACTCTGTGGGAGAGGGCGAGGGCAGGATGATTTGGGAGAATGGCATTGAAACATGTAAATTATCACATGTGAAACAAATCGCCAGTCCAGGTTCGAGGCATGATACAGGGTGCTCGGGGCTGGTGCACTGGGATGACCCAGAGGGATGGGATGGGGAGGGAGGTGGGCGGGGGTTCAGGATGGGGAGCACATGTATACCCATGGTGGATTCATGTCAATGTATGGCAAAACCAATACAATATTGTAAAGTAAAATAAATAAATAAAACTGAGATTTAAAAAAAAAAAGAAATTGGCTTGTTTCTTATTGTTTAGGTTTGGGAGTTTTAAAAGTCTATTCTGGTTACAAATCTTTTATCAGATAAAAGTGAAAGTGAAGTCACTCAGTTGTGTCAGACTCTTTGCAACCCCATGGACTGTAGCCTACCAGGCTCCTCCATCCTTGAGATTTTCCAGGCAAGAGTATGGGAGTGGGTTGCCATTTCCATATCCAAGGTATCTTCCCAACCCAGGGATCGAATCCGAGCCTCCCACATTGCTGGCAGATGCTTTACCATCTGAGCCACCAGGGAAGCCCCTTGATCAGGTAAGCAATTTTCAAACCTTGTTTGCCAGACTGTAGCTTGTCTTCTAATTTTATTTATGGTATCCATAGCAGAGCAAAGTAATTAATTCTGGTGAAATACAAGTTAGTGAGGATTTTATGAATTTTGCTTTTGATGTCATAATTAAGAGGTCTTTATTCAACCCCAGGGTATGAAAATTTGTGCCTATATGTTCTTCTATGAGTTTTATAGTATTAAATTTAGGTCTATGATCTATGAGATGGTTGGATGGCATCACCGAAGTAATGGACATAAATTTGGGCAAACTCCAGGAGATGATGAGGGACAGGGAGCTCTGGCATGCTGCAGTCCACGGGGTAGTGAAGTGTCGGACATGACTTGGAGAGTGAACAACAACTATGCCCTATTATGGGCTATTTTGCATATGGTGCAATGTTTAGGATTAAGTTCATCAATTTTTTTTTTTTTGCATGTGTATATTCAGTTTTTTCAGTACCATTTGTTGTAAAGACTTGCCTTTCTCCATTGAATTGTCTTTACATCTTTGTCAAAAGTTGGTTGACCATATTTGTGTGGGTCTATATCTGACTGTATCTGGAATCTCTCTTCTGATTTCACTGATCTAAGTATCGATCTTTTCTCCAATACTACATAGTCTTGATTATTGTAGCTTTACAGTAGATCTTCATATTGAGTAGTGTGTGTCCTTCAACTTTGCTTTTTTTCCCAAAATTAATATGACTATGGCTACTTTAGTACCCTTATCCTTCAATGTAATTATTAGAAACTACTTGTTTATATATACAAAGAATCTTTTGGGGATTTTTTATTGGTATTGCATTATATTCACAAACTAATTTGGAGAGAATTGGCATTATCACTGTATGGAAACTTTCAGTCCATGAGTATGGAGTGTTTTCTGTTTTCTTAGGCCTTATTTGAGCTTTCCTTTTGGCTTAAACAATAAAGAATCTGCCTTATTTGATTTCTTTCATCAATGTTTTGTAGTTTTTATCATATAGCTCATGTATTATTTGATATATACTTTAATATTTCCCTGGGGTATATTGTGAAAAATATTGTTTATTTTTATTTCAATTTCCATTTGTTCATTGGTGTGTATTGATATTGGTGTGTAGAAATATTATTGATTTTTACATGTCCATCTTATAACCTGAAGCCATCCCAAACTCACTTATATTAGTTCCAGAGGCTTTTTGTAGACTACTTGGGATTGTGTACATAGACAAACATGTCATTTGCAGATGGGGCAGTTTCATTATTGTTTTCCTTTCAAATTTGAAATCATTTTATTTTGTTTTCTTCCCTTTTTCACCATCAAGGGCTTCAAGAAATGGTAAGAGCAGATATGTTTGCTAGTTTTTGATTGTGTGTGTGTATAAGTCACCTTAGTCATGTCTGACTCTTTGTGACCTTATGGACTATAGCATGCCAGACTTCTCTGTCCGTGGGATTCTCCAAGCAAGAATACTGGAGTGGGTTGCCATGCCCTCCTCCAGTGGATCTTTCCAACCCAGAGATTAAACCCTTGTCTTCAGCCTCTCCTGCATTGGTAGGCAGATTCTTTACCATTAGTGCCACCCGGGAAATCCTAGTTTCTGATTGTAGTGGAAAACAGTCCTTCACCATTTGCTGTAGGTTGTTTTTGTTTTTGTTTTTTTTCCAGATGTCCACCATCAGATTTATCATCAGTCATGAATGCAGGATTCTGTTAACTGCTTTATCTCATTGACTGAAATGATTATACATATTTTTTTTTCTTTTTTTATTTGTTGATACGGTGAATTATATTGATTGATTTTCAAATGTTGAAAAGTTTTGCATTCCTGAGATACATTCCACTTGTTGATAATATATTATTGTTTTTATATTATTATTGGATTTGAATTGTTAATATTTCACTGAGGATTTTTGAGTTTATGCTCATGTTGGTTAATAGTTTATAGTTTTTTTTTTGTTTATATTTTGCTTTTAATGCCGGTCTTAAAATACATTAGTTCCTTCCCCTTCTGTTTTCTGGAAGAGATTGTATAGAAAATATATTGATTTTTTTCCCCCTAAATATTTGTTGAAACTCAGTATTTTTCTTTTTGGAAGGCTTAGGATTATGAATTCTGATTCTTTTATAGATATAGAATTGACCTTGTGTGAATTGTGGTAGCTTATGGTTTTCAAGGAACTGGTCCATTTTATCTAAGTTGGACGATGTATGTGTGTGTTCATAAGGTACTTTATTATCCTATTAATGGCTGTAGAGTCAGTAGTGATATCTCCTCTTTAATTCATTATTTTGGTTATCTGTGCTTTTTTTAACCTTCATTTGTTAGAGGATTATCAATTTTTATTGATTTTTTCAAAGAACCATCTTTTTTTTTAATTTATTTTCTCTATTCTTTCTCTGTTCTCAATGTCATTAATTTCAGTTCTTATACTTATTATTTCCCGTCTTATATTTGCTTTGGATACTTTTGTAACTTATTTTTAAATAATTCGATTACATTAAAATTACTCCTTAAAACTTCTCTACATTACAACACAGATACCTAGAGCAGACACCACGGGACTTTACCTTTTAACTAAGCTCTTCCATCTTACCCAAGCTTTTAAAATTATAAGTGAAAGCCTTGCAATCAAGCTTCATTCTATCTTTCCTTCTTGTTAATTTGATTGAGGCTTCTCTGTAACTGTGTCATCTGACATTTCCCCACTTCTGATGTTTTCTCTTTTCTCAAGTCAGACCTGTTTCATATGATACTTTCTACTATAGGCAGATTTATATCTTCAAAGCCAGAGCAAGCCCTTTCTTTATCTCAAGCCAAATCTAGATCATAATGTTAAGAACTCCCATTTATTGTGTAACTACTAGGTACCAGACAGCATGCTAAACACTTTACACGCATTTTATCTAATCTACACTACAAGCCAGTTGTTAGGGGCTATTATCCATTTCATTGAGAATCATTAAAGCTAAGAAAAGTAACATAATTTTCCAGGCCATGGAGCTAAAATGTGATGGAGTAAAATTTTAAATCCAGGTCTGTCTGACTGCTAAGCTATGCTCATTGATACTATACCACTTAGCCTTCAATATTCTCTTTTTATTAAAATGAAAATATTCTTAATATCAAGACATCTTAGCTATAATTAATGTACTACACTGTAGTTCATTCTCCTCCTACCTTCTTCCTATATATAGAACAATGTGACCATTACCCAGGGTTGTAGTTCACCTCTATGTCACTCACTCCTCAGATGTTTACAGTTTCTAATCCAATACATAGGAAGTCTTATCTCTCTGGCACTACCACCTTCCTCTTTTGTCCAAGCCTGTCCCCAACACACTGATATAATTCAGGGATTTTCAAACTGCATTGTGCAACACAATCACCAGAAAAAGTGAAAAAGTGAAAGTCATTCAGTAGTGTCCAACTCTTTGTGACCCCATGGACTGTAGCCTGCTGCCAGGCTTCTCTGTCCATGGAATTCTCCAGGCAGGAATACTGGATTGGGTAGCCATTCCCTTCTCTAAGAGATTTTCCCAACCCAGGGATCACACCCGGGTCTCCAGAATTGTAGGCAGATTTTTTACCATCTGAGCCACTAGGGAAGCCCAGAATCACCAGAAGTTCTTGTTAAACAGATTGTTGGGCCATACTCCTAGAATCTTTGACTCAGTAGATGTGGGGTGCGGTCAATGTATGGCAAAAACCACTACAATATTGTAAAGTAATTGGCCTCCAATTAAAATAAATAAACTTCTTAAAAAAGAATTTCCATTTCTAAAAATTCTGCCAGTGAAGCTGCTGCTTCTGGTTCAAGTATCACTGATATAGTTATATGACTGATCAAACGGTCTTTGTATGTTTTTATTATATTGTAGAATTATAAGCTAGTTATGAATTCCCACTTAATGAGCTTAGCTTGAAACATATGGAAGAAAAAAGTCTGAAGAGCACTGGTCACTAAAGTTATTCCACACAAAATGTATTTCATCACCAACAAAACTTGAAAATTTCTATGTATCATTGATCCATTAAAAAGATTACAATGTCCATTACCTTATGAAAGGCTATAAGAATTATGTCAGTAAAGTGAAAGTGAAAGTCACTCAGTCATGTCAGACTCTTTGAAACCCCTGTATACAGTCCATGCAATTATCCAGGCCAGAATACTGTAGTGTGTAGCAGTTCCCTTCTCCAGGGGATCTTCTCAACCCAGGGATTGAACCGAGGTCTCCCACACTGCAGGCAGATTCTTTACCAGCTGAGCTACAGGGAAGCCCATGTCAGTAAAGCTACTTCTCAAATTATAGTTAACCAAGTGTATCATTGCTCTTCATCCTGTTCGTGACACTGGTTGTCTCTCTGTTCATGCTGTTCGCACTGTTTGCTGAACCCAGGGTAGGCAAAGTGTGGGCTAAGAGGCTGGAAGGAGATTTTAGGAGCCGTAGGAACTGCAGACACGTTTATTCTCTCCTGGTTGGCAGGGCAAACATTACACAGCCTCTCTTTGGGCTGACCCGGCAACCGTAGCAGTAGCCACAGGATAACCATAATGGAGCCATAACATTACCTTATATAAGATAATCATGATGTTGTTCCAATGTAGCCCCAATGGAGCAGTAGCCAGTGCTTTCATGGTGAAGATCATACAGGCGTACCACACAAAACAGCTCATGGTCAAGCGAGTACCTAGTAATGTGCATGCACAGTTCTATAAGTGATCTTAGCTGTTACATAAACATTATTTACAAAATGTGGGGCAAGAGCAGGAGGCTGTGGGGTGAGAGAGCCTGATCACACTATCTTGGCTAATTTGCTCTTTCCCTACATCAAGTATTTCTTAGACTTACTTGGTCATAAATCACTTTTCCAGATATAACACAGTAGACTAGTGTTATTTAGGACACAGTTTGAGAAATGCTCCTCTAAAGTAATCTTTTTTACAGGAAAGATCAGGTATCTCTGGGGATCTGCCAGAATCATAGAGGTTTGGTGCCTGTTCAGCAGCATTCAAATCATACAGAGGAGTTATTTACTCTGTCTTGAATCCAAGTCTGATTTTCTCTAGTGTGGCTCCTGGAACATTGGAATTAGTGAGTTCTGAGAAAAATTATGCACACTTAAAATTTACTTATGGGCAGAGATTCAGATATCATAGTAGGAGATATCAAGGGGCTTTCAAGGACTGATTATCTCTATTCTAAGTATGTACATCATCAGACACTTGATAATCTGATATAGACTTTTGACTTGATAGCAGGCAAAACTGTTCAGTATGTAAACTTCACCATTCATTTTTTAAAAACCAAGAAAATGATTTTTCATATTTGATATTCTGAAATATTGCCTAGTCTAAAGTTTCCCAAGAGCAGTTATGCAAGCTCTACTGTAAGTTCTGTCAGAGGGTGGAAAGGAGTTCTGCTGAATCAAGTGACTTGGACCCATTTAGTAAAACATAGGTGCTTTCCCACAATCATCTCACTACCTTGGCCTTTAGCTTCCTCTGACCATTGTTCATTGACCCTTTCTTTATGAACACACTTCTCCCTGAACATAGAGTAAGGAAAAGTAAAAAGACCCAAATAACTTTGCTTTTAACTCTACCTTTTGCCATTACAGCATTAGCCTGAAGCAATGGGCCAGTGCTTAAAATAGATTTGAGCACCAGTCCCATGAAACAGGAGATTCAGGATTAGTTATACACATGAAAACTCCACTGCTGATGCTGATTAAACTCATTTGGTGTTAAATTTATAATTAGTTTTATTATTTAATATTCTAAGATAGTTCTGTACATCAATTTTGGTAAATTACTGAGTTGTTTTACCTTAACGGTTTTAGGTAATCTTGATTCCAGCTTGTGTTTCCTCCAGTCCAGCATTTCTCATGATGTACTCTGCATATAAGTTAAATAAGCAGGGTGACAATATACAGCCTTGACGTACTCCCTTTCCTATTTGGAACCAGTCTGTTGTTCCATGTCCAGTTCTAACTGTTGCTTCCTGACCTGCATACAGATTTCTCAAGAGGCAGGTCAGGTCATCTGGTATTCCCATCTCTCAGAATTTTCCACAGTTTATTGTGATCCACACAGTCAAAGGCTTTGGCATAGTCAATAAAACAGAAATAGATGTTTTTCTGGAACTCTCTTGCTTTTTCCATGATCCAGCGGATGTTGGCAATTTGATCTCTGGTTCCTCTGCCTTTTCTACAACCAGCTTGAACATCAGGAAGTTCACACTTCAAGTATTGCTGAAGCCTGGCTTGGAGAATTTTGAGCATTGCTTTACTAGTGTGTGAGAAGAGTGCAATTGTGTGGTGGTTTGAGCATTCTTTGGCATTGCCTTTCTTTCGGATTGGAATGAAAACTGACCTTTTCCAGTCCTGTGGCCACTGCTAAGTTTTCCAAATTTGCTGGCATACTGAGTGCAACACTTTCACAGCATCATCTTTCAGGATTTGAAATAGCTCAACTGGAATTCCATCACCTCCACTAGCTTTGTTCATAGTGATGATTTCTAAGGCCCACTTAACTTCACATTCCAGGATGTCTGGCTCTAGATGAGTGATCACACAATCATGATTATCTGGGTCATGAAGATCTTTTCTGTACAGTTCTTCTGTGTATTCTTGCCACCTCTTCTTAATATCTTCTGCTTCTGTTAGGTCTATACCATTTCTGTCCTTTATTGAGCCCATCTTTGAATAAAATGTTCCCTTGGTATCTCTAATTTTCTTGAAGAGATCTCTAGTTTTTCCCATTCTTCTGTTTTCCTCTATTTCTTTGCATTGATAGCTGAGGAAGGCTTTCTTATCTCTTCTTGCTATTCTTTGGAACTCTGCATTCAGATGCTTATATCTTTCCTTTACTCCTTTGCTTTTCGCTTCTCTTCTTTTCACAGCTATTTGTAAGGCCTCCCCAGACAGCCATTTTGCTTTTTTGCATTTCTTTTCCATGGGGATGGTCTTGATCCCTGTCTCCTGTACAATGTCACGAACCTCCGTCCATAGTTCATCGGGCACTCTATCTATCAGATCTAGGCCCTTAAATCTATTTCTCACTTCCACTGTATAATCATAAGGGATTTGATTTAGGTCATGCCTGAATGGTCTAGTGGTTTTCCCTACTTTCTTCAATTTAAGATTGCCAGGAGAAATATCAATAACCTCAGATATGCAGATGACACCACCCTTATGGCAGAAAGTGAAGAGGAACTAAAAAGCCTCTTGATGAAAGTGAAAGTGGAGAGTGAAAAAATTGGCTTAAAGCTCAACATTCAGAAAATGAAGATCATGGCATCCGGTCCCATCACTTCATGGCAAATAGATGGGGAAACAGTGGAAACAGTGTCAGACTTTATTTTGGGGGGCTCCAAAATCACTGCAGATGGTGACTGCAGCCACGAAATTAAAAGACACTTATTCCTTGAAAGGAAAGTTATGACCAACCTAGATAGCCTATTGAAAAGCAGAGACATTACTTTGCCAACAAAGGTCCATCTAGTCAAGGCTATGGTTTTTCCTGTAGTCATGTATGGATGTGAGAGTTGGACTGTGAAGAAGGCTGAGTGCCAAAGAATTGATGCTTTTGAACTGTGGTGTTGGAAAAGACTCTTTAGAGTCTTTTGGACTGCAAGGAGATCCAACCAGTCCATTCTGAAGGAGATCAGCCCTGGGATTTCTTTGGAAGCAATGATGCTAAAGCTGAAACTCCAGTACTTTGGCCACCTCATGAGAAGAGTTGACTCATTGGAAAAGACTCTGATGCTGGGAGGGATTTGGGGCAGGAGGAGAAGGGGACGACAGAGGATGAGATGGCTGGATGGCATCACTGACTCAATGGACGTGAGTCTGAGTGAACTCTGGGAGTTGGTGATGGACAGGGAGGCCTGGCGTGCTTCAATTCATGGGGTCGCAAAGAGTCAGACATGACTGAGCGACTGAACTGAACTGAACTGAGTCATGGAAAAGCAATTATGAATGTCCCAAGAGGTTACACGTCTGATTTCTGTAAAGCTTAGTTACCTAAAACCATTCAGTTCAGTTCAGTCGCTCAGTCGTGTCTGACTCTTTGCGACCCCATGAATTGCAGCATGCCAGGCCTCCCTGTCCATCACCAACTCCCAGAGTTCACTCAGACTCACGTCCATCGAGTCAATGATGCCATCCAGCCATCTCATCCTCTGTAGTCCCCTTCTCCTCCTTCCCCCAATCCCTCCCAGCATCAGAGTCTTTTCCAATGAGTCAACTCTTTGCATGAGGTGGCCAAACTACTGGAGTTTCAGCTTTAGCATCATTCTGTCCAAAGAAATCCCAGGGCTGATCTCCTTCAGAATGGACTGGTTGGATCTCCTTGCAGTCCAAGGGACTCTCAAGAGTCTTCTCCAACACCACAGTTCAAAAGCATCAATTTTTCGGTGCTCAGCTTTCTTCACAGTCCAATTCTCACATCCATACATGACCACTGGAAAGACCATAGCCTTGACTAGATGGACCTTTGTTGGCAAAGTAACACACCGCATAGACTGAATAATATATTTTTTTTTCATTTTCAAAACTGGCTTTAAATACTCATCAGAGCGCTATGCAAAGGGATTGGGGTGAGAGCATGTTACATATGATTGGGGGTTGGGGTGCCCTGAGAGAAAAGGGACCCATCTATCAGGGCAGCTGGGGTGCCCCACACCCAACTTGGGATAAGGGAACAGATAGAGGCCCTCTCGAGGGTCCCATGGGCCAACTGGGAGCCAGCCCTCCCTTCAAGGTCGATCATGGGGGAGAGGACCGAGGAGGAGCTCCCACAGTGGCGGTGATAGGTGGTCACTTCCTCAGTGGTACTGCTGATAGCTGGGGTAGCCTGGGCCTGGGGTACCCTCCTTAGAGGGCAGCTGGCCAGGGTCCTCCAGGAACTGCTGGGCAGTATAGCGAGTGAGAAGGATGCCAACACCCTCGATGAGGGCCAACAGGATGTCCCCCATCATTGCCGAGCCCACCATGGCCAATGGGCCACTGCGGGCAGCCAGCATAGCCCCAGTCAGTGCTTCTCTGGTGATGGAGTTCCAGGAATCTTCCTTGCCCCGAAGCCGCACCAGACTGCAGTCGATGGTGGAAAATAGGCCCCCCCACACAGCGAAGCTACCTCCAATCTGAGGGGCTCTGATCCTTACAGCATTGACACTGCCTCTCAATCGGTGCCGCATTCCACCGACAGGGGCATTGCGGAAGCCCTTAATGGCCTGGAAGACTCCACCGCCGATAACACCCATAGTGAAGGCTCCACCGCAATCATCCACAATTCACCATGGGCAAGGTTCCCGAGCATACTCCTCCATGGCGCCCCCAAAGATTATTTTTAAAATCACTTATGTACTAATGGTTCAAAACTATTTTATTTTTCCACTTGGAAGATGTATTGGACGTCCAGATACAGAACATAATTTAAAATTTTACTTAGCATTATAATACAGTAGCTAAGAGCTTAAAGTTAGCTGTCTGCTCAAATCACAGACTCATTATTTACTAGTAGTTTAACTTTGGGAAGATTTTCAGCCTCTTTGTGTCTCTGCCTCAGTTCCTCCCCTCTAAGCCGTCATACATTTGTGAGGATGAAGATATTCCACGTAAAGCTCCTCACATAGTCAGGGTGAATGACCAGTAAATCACTGCCTTTTGTACACTCAGCAGATAAAAATCTGGCTAGCCAGTTTGATGATATTTTCTTCCTCTCCAGAATGGTGGTGGTGTCCTGGGTTCTATGGTATATACGCACTATGAAGACATCCATTTTCTGAAGACACCCTCAGTGACAGTATTCTATAATTCTGTAGTGCTGAAATATCTTGAAAGGCAAAATCTGGTGGATAAGTAGGCAATATGATTGTGATTTCAGGTAGTTATAAATATAAGTGCTGCTGCTGCTGCTAAGTCACTTCAGTCGTGTCCGACTCTGTGCGACCCCATAGATGGCAGCCCACCATGCTCCCCCGTCCCTGGGATTCTCCAGGCAAGAACACTGGAGTGGGTTGCCATTTCCTTCTCCAAGGCATGAAAGTGAAAAGTGAAAGGGAAGTCGCTCAGTCATGTCCAACTCTTCACGACCCCATGGACTGCAGCCTACCAAGCTCCTCTGCCAATGGGATTTTCCAGGCAAGAGTACTGCAGTGGGGTGCCATTGCCTTCTCCGAATATAAGTGCTAAGGATATTTAAATCTCATTATATCAATTAAGGCACCTCTTAAGACTTGCAGCTCCCTTAAGAACTAGATATTTAAAAAGCATTAAATCAGGATACAGTTCTTTGTAAAAATGCAAAACAATATATAAATGCTAAAATGCAAAGCATTTATGAACTGGTTAGATTTTTCTTAAAGGATCTCATCATTTAGACAAATCTTCCTCAATTTAAATTAGAAAGCCACATGAGGCCTGGAGCAAATTAAACAGGTCCAAAATTAGAGAGAGTTGCTAGAAGGAGACCCCACAGCAATTCCCCTTAACTGCAGTTACCAGCTGGGTTTTACAAAGAATGCAAATTTATCTGGGAAAACTAGTGTGGTGCCTATGCTAATATCCCTTATTTTGGTCTGAGACTCTGAAATGGTAATATTCGTGCTTGTAAATTACCTTTCCTAAGGTTAAGAACCATGGGAAAGTTACCTTCATGTGACTTTTGTGACTTTTTTTCTGTAGTAAATTTTGGCATGGGCATGTCTTTACCTATTTACAGTTCAAGTGAATTTCCAAGACAGCGGAATTTGGAAGCTCTGACTTTAGCCCTGAAATTCCACATTCCTGCTCTTCTAGACTTCCTTAGCCTACTGAGCCGCCTTGTAGCTATCTCCAAAGCAAAGCAGGGCCTCTCCTGGCAGGTAAACCTGCCTGGTGATTCCGCCCCTCAGGGGCGTGGCAGTACTATTTCCTGGAGCAATCTCACTGGGGTGGCTCCACTTTGCTTTTGCACTCGACTACTCTGCTGCCTCCTCTGCAGCTACCGGACCTGCTTCTGCTGCTGCTCAGGTAACTCTAGTCTCTTGTTGGCACCAGAATAGGCCGCGGTGGTTAATAAAAGGTTTCAACATGTGCCTTCTTGTCTGTTTTCCTGCCCCTTTCTTTCATGATCTTTCTCTGTTTATTCCTTAGGGAGAGCATCTGGGGATTACTTTGCAGACCACTGAGAAGATGATGAGCTCAAGCTATTTGAGTGAGATGAGCAGCAGCAGCTGTGGGACTCAGCAGTCCCCAGAGGTGCTGCCATGCCAGCCCCAGCATTACCACTGCTACCGTCAGTCAAGCCAAGCTCAGCAGCCTCCAGAAAAAAATGTAGTGTACCAGCGAGTGAGGACTTACAGTGGGCCCATGAACAAGGTGGTTCAGACTTTGGACCCTGTCGGCTCAGGAGAAGTGCTCTCCCCTCTCAAAACTGCCTCCTCCGAACAAAGCTTGGTTTGGAGCGACCATTCCCAGGTACCACAAAGGCAGCTATGTCAAAGAGGGGGAAATCTTGAACTTGTTTATTCTCTTCCTGCTTCTCTGGCTCTGTTCTACAGAATATTATCTCTTGGATTGCACTTTTATATGCAATATAAGGTCATCCAAATTCCATCTCCTGGCTGTCCTTTTCTAGTGCTGTAGCCATTTGTTTATCAGTTTACTAATGCTTGTAACCATTTGTTTATCAGTTCCAATGATTTTCACAATCTAACTAGAATATAGGATGATTCATTTTTGTGGAATTAGATTGGAATATCTAATCTGAGGTATTCTTTTACTCCTACCATAAAGCAATCCTCAACTTTTTATAAAATGAGTTTTCACTGGTCCACTTCATATCAAAAGTAAACAGCTTTTTTAAAAAATCAAATATGGTGGTGCAGGGAAAATGGTATGTACGGAGTGACAAGCAGTTATTTGTGTTTAGCAAATAGTATACTGCTCCAGGATAAGTGACAGGCATAAATGTCTATTTGAATTGTTATATGTGTTTAGTCTTCTGAAAATGACACTGGTTCTTGTATAGTCAAGGTGGATAATTTATGTCTTAGTAGAAGGAATATTGAAAGTGAATATAGAATTGAGGAAGGCACGATATAAGCAGTTGTTATATGAAAGCTAAAAATAGTGGAAATCTAAGACACCCTTTAAAATAAAATAAATTTGTTTTAAAAGGGGTTAGTTTAATATCTGTGCTAATAATCTTGCCAATGAATGTGAAAGAACATTGCAAGACAATATAAAAATAACAGCTCTATGTCTGTTTTCATCTTTGACTGTCTTTACATTAAAGTTTCATGTCTTAAAGCTTTCTGGAAACTTCTGTCCAAACTGAAATTATGCTTCAAGATATAAGTAGTACTGTATCAAAAAGTACAAGTAGTACTGTATCAAAAAGTACAGCTCAAAAAGTAACCATCAGAATGATATCCTATGCTGCATTGTTATGCTGATTTGAAATAATATGGATTATTTTCCCCAAAACAACAATTTTAAGTTGGATATGAAGCAACATGTATAAGGGATATAATAAAGCTGTTTTAAAAAGAATTTTTTAAAGATATAGGTAAATGAACAACTATAAGGGCCACAATTTTACTGTTTTACTTCACTCCTAGCTTAAATTGAGGGGGAAATTAAGAAGAAAAACCCAAGCATTTACTGGCAATAATTACCTATTTGAGAAAAATGCCACCTGCATTGAAGTCAAAGGGAAGAAAAAGAAAAAGTCAAAACTACTAGTTTGCGATAATAATAATGCAAATGTGCATTCAAATATTAAGCATTAGGATGTTAATGAACAACATAGTAGCTGTCACCTATATTCCTGAGTAGCCTCAAAACAATGCAAAAGTTGGAAACAGCAAGTTGCCACTATCATGGGTATGCTAAAATTACCCTGACATTATTATTAACATCTTATCAACTTCCTAGTAAAAGAAAAATAAATAGAAAAAAAATTAAAGCTGAAATTTGGCAAGTTATAAACATTGACCACAGAACAGCTTTTAGGGTCACACTTTATTGTATACTCCATAGTTTAACTTTCCTTTTAAATAAACCTGGCCCACGCTGGTTGAGCTTTTTACAAGAATCACCTTCTTTCTACCAGATATTTGTTAAGTGATCCTCATAGGACTAGCTCCATCCTGAAATGTAGTTCCCCAAAGGAATTTACAAAGAGCCTTAAGGACAGAAAGTATCACCACAGAAACTGAGAAAAGAGATTGGAATAGAGGGTGAAGTCTGAAGTTATTTATAGTTAACAAGAAAGAAAAGGGCTGGGTGAGGAAGAGGGAGGTAAAATTTCAAGCTGAGTTATATATCAAAGGGCATTCATAAATCTTCTAAAAGATAATTTGGCAAGAAAGCTTTAAGATACCTGTCACAAAGAATGTGACTAAGAAACGATTATTTTATTTACTTTCTTCCTGTTTAGTGACAGGATGGCATTGTATAAGGTAAGACCTAAAATTGACCTGAAATTGCCTTCATGTTAATGAAATGGGTAAGATGTGGTAGCAGCTTTATTATATACCATGCCTAGCACAAGAAAGAAGTACACATTACTTAATACCTTTTTCATTTAGCTTTATTTTTTAAAATACTCTCCTTAATATGCCATGTTTCAAAGACATTTTGAGTTGGTATATAGCAATTATTCTGATGCTTGAGTTTGTGACCATGGCAGCTAGGAGAATGGGTTGGTTATCATGAATTCAATTAAACTTTTACTTTAATTGTTTTTAGCATTTTTGTGTTTGGATGATATTAAAAGAATTCATAAGATTAAAAATATATATCATTGCCAGTAGTAAAATATGATCCTTTTGAGAAACTGAAATGATATTGCACTGCTTTTCTTTTTTAGTTTGTGTAGTAGACATTTTAGATTTAAAAAAATGCTTTGTGCAGCACTTTAATATTTTCTATTTCTGGCTTTTTAGCACACGTTTTTCCTTTATTGCTTTCTTATGAACTAAAATAGTGTTTATAGACATAAACATATTTTAAATTTCTCCAAATATAATGTTTGTTTCTTATCTACAATTGATCAGATATATTTTATGATTCTCTCAGTATTATTTTATCTGACTGATAGAATGTTTCTCAGAAAAATTGAATATAAAAACCAGTTGTGGGTGAAATTATCTAAATTGATGATAGAATTAAAATTACTAAGTTTATTCATATGAACTGGAAGAATCAGAAGCAGATATAATCAAGGTCATGGGTGAATTTTAGAACTGAATGTAGTCTTATAAATAAATGGAGTTCTAGAAACTACATGAAACTAAAGAGAACAAAAACCTTTTGGCTCAACCTTTTAAAAGGCCTGAATGTTAAACACCCATCATTAATTCAAAATGAAATACTGCCTCAAATGAACAGCATTGATGTTAATACACGTTGGACATAAATATTTCTCTTTCATTAATTTTAGCTTTTTATCATGTTCAAGATATTTTCCATGCATACAGAACAGTTCTGTTATGACAGAGAAATTGATCAAAATAAAATATTTTTAATCCCCATCATTCATTGAGCACATATTTATTAAGTGCCTGTTAATGTAGGAAGCACCATGATTATCTAAATACCCATTTGCTTATTTAGGGAGAGTCATTATTGAGGATAGAAAAACATGATCTGGGGGCTTCCTAGGTGGTGCTAGTGGTAAAGAACCTGCTGCCAATGCAAGAGATATAACAGATGTGGGTTTGATCCCTGAGTTGGGAAGATCCCCTGGAGGAGGGCATGGCAACCCACTCCAGTACTCTCGCCTGGAGAATCTCATGGACAAAGAAGCCTGGCCGGCTACAGTCCATAGGGTCATAAAGAGTTGAACAAGACGGAAGCAACTTAGAATCCATGCATGCATACATGATCTAGTCTGTAGGTGTTCTGTATGTCTATATTTCATTTTAAAATATTATTTTGTGCTGTAGCCATCAATATTTTACTGAATAAAATGTTTTGATGCAAGAAAAGACCTCTTAGAAATTGTGTTATATGGATGACCATTCATTTAAATTTTAAGCTTGCAACAAAATTTAACTCCAGAAAGCAACCCGGGGAAGAATATGAGTTTATGAATGATCTCTGCTCTCAGAATTATTCAGTTTGGGCTTTTCTTTGTTTACATGATTTTTTTTTCTTTTTCTTTGGTTACAGAGATTGTGGATAGCTCCTTTACTATGCCAGGATTTCTATACACTATCAGAAAATGTTCCTGTTCTATGGGGATGGGTGTGTTGTTTTGATAAATTGTTGTTCAAAGGAGTGGTCACTAAAGTGAATGATTGTTCAGGGAAGTAGGTTGCCTGAAAAAGGAATGAGGTCATAGGATAAAGAGCCCTGAGTTTTCAGCTTTGGTCATCCCTTTTGTGCTTATAATTAAATGAAGCTATAGAAATTGAGTGCAATACTTTGGCCACCTCATGCGAAGAGTTGACTCATTGGAAAAGACTCTGATGCTGGGAGGGATTTGGGGGCAAGAGGAGAAGGGGATTACAGAGGATGAGATGGCTGGATGGCATCACTGACTCGATGGGCGTGAGTCTGAGTGAACTCCGGGAGTTGGTGGGGGACAGGGAGGCCTGGCGTGCTGCGATTCATGGGGTTGCAAAGAGCCGGACACAACTGAGTGGCTGATCTGATCTGATCTGATCTGATAGAAATTGAGTTCAACTAATTGTTAGGTGAAAATGCCCTTGCCAATTGTCTTTTGTATAAGGGAAGTCTGATAAATTGCTGGGCCTGTTTTCAGTCAATAGCACTAACAAGCTATAATTGTGTGTGTGTGTGTGTGTGTGTGTGTGTGTGTGTGTGGTGGGGGAAATGGGGAGGGAGGTGAACTTTTCTTTTAACTGTTGTGATTCAAATTTTTTTTCTTGACAATTCTTGGTAAAATAACTGCAAGATTTGTCATGCTCTTAAACCCTATTTCAAAGTGAAAACCTTTCTAAACATGTATATTTGAGCTAACATTTTCTTCACAACAGAAGCCATCTTAATAGCCATCCCTTTTTGACTTCCAATGGAACATATACATTTCTAATTCTTAAAAACAAAAAACATGCACTGCAAAGTGACTGGATATTTTATTTTCTCTCCTAGTATTTCCTTCAGTAAAAGAGAAAGAATCCAAGAGTGGGTTTCTTGAGTGAGAGAGTTTCCTTGGAGGGAAGCTGTGAGGGGAAGGAATTCCATTACCCTTACATTCTATAGCTTTCTTTACATGGGAACAGAATCACAAATTTTATCCTAAATTGAAGAAGCGTTTGTTTCATCTAAAGAGACATCATTACAACTTAATCTGTTTATTTCTGTACAAAGTTCAGAACAGCATCTCAACAATAACCTAAGACAGGTGTTTAACCATGTTGCTGGCTTTAAACGGTTCTAGGTAAAGCATCTCCCATACTATTCAGACAATTTATTCAAATGACAGTTTGCCTTGGAAAATTCTGTCAGCATAAATGTCAGGTGGTTTTTAAAGATACTACTTCTTTTGAAACTGTTCAGTCACCATTATTACAGTCAGTGATTCTCATAGTCATATATGAAACGAATCGCCAGTCCAGGTTCGATGCATGATACTGGATGCTTGGGGCTGGTGCACTGGGACGACCCAGAGGGATGATACAGGGAGGGAGGAATGAGGGGGGGTCAGGATGGGGAACATGTGTATACCTGTGGCGGATTCATGTTGATGTATGGCAAAACCAGTACAATATTGTAAAGTAATTAACCTCCAATTAAAATAAATAAATTTATATTAAAAAATTAAATTAAATTAAAAAAAAAACTGACAGAAGCACCTATAAGGCTCCCATAGTTTTCTTTCTTGGAACAGTGTATTATTAATTATAAGTAAAGTTTTAATATTCAAATTAGGCAACATGAAAGAGTTGTGTTGAACAAGTTTCCAAATATTTAGCGAACAAAGTCCTGTACTATGTATGTAATTTTTATTATTTAATTCTCATCCCATCAGCAGTCTCTCCTTTATGCATCACATCAAAGTCTTGAACTATTTGATAGGACCTATCAATAGGAAAATGAAAGCCAATAGGTATTGACTAAAGATGCTCATATTTTGTGGATCCTAAAGATCAGTCACAGAGAACATTGTGTGGAGAAAATGGCTGTACAAGTGAATCTATGTGTAATGTCTCAGGGAGAGCTACAAATAAGTAGCTTCCCAACCCAGGAATCTTCCCAACTCAGGGATCAAACCCAGGTCTCCTGCATTGCAGACAGGCGCTTTACCATCTGAGCCACCAGGGAAGCAAGCAGAGTTGTAATGAGTATCAAATAAGATAACATGTGAAGGTGTCCAGCACAGAGTTATCACATTATAATTCTTTCCATTCATATTATTGATTTATAAAAATATAGCCAACAGAAACCACTAGCTGCACAGATAAAATATGATAATAAATTAAATAATATATGAATAGTCTATCATGAATATGAGCTTCCCTGGTGGCTCAGATGGTAAAGCGTATGCCTTCAATGCTCGAAACCCTGGTTTGATCCATGGGTCAGGAAGATACCCTGGAGAAGGAAATGGCAACCAGTACTCTTGCCTGGAAAATGTCCATGGACTGAGGAGCCTCATAGGCTACAGTCCATGGGGGTCACAAAGAGTCGGACAAGACTGAGTGAATTCACTTTCTTTCTTTTCTTTTCACATTTAAATTAATTAAAATTAAAACTAATTATTCAGTTCCTCAGTCACAATAGCCACGTTTAAGTGCTCAACAGCCACAGGTGGCTAATGACTACTATCTGTACAGCAAAGATATAAGGTATTTCCACCACTGCAGAGAGTTCTACTGGACACTGCAGATATATATATATATATATATATATATATATATATATATTCAAGCTGCTCATTTAAATATAGAAATATATCTAAAATCATCACATTCAAAGAAATTCATGGTGGTGCAGGTGTGCCATCAAACTGCTGCCAATGTACCTGATCAGCTTTAATGGACACATAGGAATGAAACAGAATATGAAGCCATGAACTTTCAAAGTATATGTTTAGAAAGACTATTTCAGTAGAAGAATTAAATTCATGAACCTTCTTTAAAAGGTGAAATGAAATATTTTTATTTATATATGTATATACAATCACCCTTTGTTATCCAAATGGGATTGGTACCTGGATCCCCACTCCAGATACCAAAATCCACAGATGCTCAAATATCTTGTATAAAATGGCCTAATATTTACATATAACGTATGCATAGCATTCCATGTATTTTAAATCGTCTTTAGATCTGTAAATACAATATAAATGCTGTATAAATAGTTGTCAGAACACATCAAATTCAAGTTTTGCTTTTTGAAGCTTTCCAGATTTTTATTTTTCTAATATTTTCAGTCCTCCATTGGTTGAATTTGCAGATGCAGAAGCCATGGATACGGAGGGCTGACTGACTATCTATCTTTTATATACTTTTTGAGAGAAAAATTTTTTAAAAAATTATTTATTCATTCATTTTTTGGCTGTGCTGGGTCTTCATTGCTGTGTTCAGGCTTTCTCTAGTTGCGGTGTGTGGCATCTAGAGTGTGGGCTCAGTAGTTGTGGTGCACCAGCCTCATTGCTCCACAGCATGGCACAAATTGCCTCTTAAAAACATGAACAACACAGAAATATAAGAAAGTTATTTAATAAGTCAATCAGTTTTCTATTTTAGTTATTGGATCTTATTAAGCATCTGGATTTGACTTGTTTATATTTGGTTAAAACTTTTTTTTCCCTTTGGACAAATATTTATCATTATTTAATATGCCAAATATTGTTGAAGGGTTTGTCATTCTGATTTGTCATGTAATTTCCCTGGAATATTGTTGTGATTCTTCCTTTAACCAAATTAACTTAGAGCTGTTAATTACACTGCTTATACAAATATTCTTTCTACCTCTCCTGTGTATTTAAGGGAAATGTTTTTATTTACTGCATCTTACTCAATGACCTTGTAATTGGTTTAGCATATCAGTTATGTGCCCTGAGATTGTTTCATAGAAGCTACTTCTACTGTTCAGTACTCATCTACATATGAAAATACATTTAGAACTCTCCAAGGAAATATTTTTATCTTCAAGCATAGTATTTACCCATTTCTCCTTAGCATAGACTTCAGCTTGGATGTATATATCTCTGAATAAAATTATTTTAAAATCTTCACAAACTCTATTGCACCTAAGAATATTTTAGTTACTTAAATTATCTATAAACACCTCATATCACTCTACTGCTCAATAAAACTTCAATGATACTCAGTGTCTATGAATTTCTTAGTCTGACTTTCAAAGCCCTCCAATTATTTGGCTCTCAGGGACCTTATTTCTGGGAACTCCTCTTTTAGTGTTCTATGTTTCAGCCAAAATGTAAACTGTTGTTCTTTAAATATAGCCCCTCATTTTCCACAACTATGTCTTTGTTCATGATACTCGTACATTTGAAATGTCCCTATTCTCACCAATCTAGATATGTTGAAATTATAGTAATTTTTCAAGAAATTTTCCTGAAGTGTAACCTTGTGATGAAATCTTTAGTTGTCCCAGGCTGAAGTTACCTCTTAGCCCTGGAAACTCCCAGAGTAAGTTCCTTGTAGCTTTTATGATACTATACTTTATTGTTATTTACAAGAATAGTTTTTACCCCTGCTGCTGCTGCTAAGTCGCTTCAGTCGTGTCCGACTCTGTGCAACTCCATGGACGGCAGCCCACCAGGCTCCGCTGTCCCTGGGATTCTCCAGGCAAGAGTACTGGAGTAGGTTGCCATTGCCGTCTCCAATGCATGAAAGTGAAAAGTGAAAGTGAAGTCGCTCAGTTGTGTCTGACTCCCTGCGACCCCATGGACTGCAGCCTACCAGGCTCCTCCGTCCATGGGATTCTCCAGGCAAGAGTATTGGAGTGGGTTGCCATTGTCTTCTCCGAGTTTTTACCCCTAACTGATTGTAACTTTGGTGAGGGTAGAAAGTGTATTCTGTCTTTTCTGTCTCTTTCATTACCACTACATAACAAGTATTGAACAAATATCTTAGTTACATATGTTACCAATCTATTAAAAATAATGCCTCATATTAATAGATGCTATGTTTTATTTTTCAAAAATTTTATATACATTACTTACTAGAACTCCAAAAAATAAATAGAACAACATACACTGGGTATTATTTGTTGTACAAATAAAAATATTGAAGTGTAAACAGCTCAAAATAACTTGTCCAAGTTAGAAAAGCTAGTTAATGAATGCCCTGAGATTAAATATCAGCTCTTTATCAGCTATCTCCCTTAATTATCCTTAGTTAGATATTAAAGAATTTTTAGTTAAAACAAGTTAATATATTTTAGTTTCAGCAGATCATTTCATAGTTACCATTACTGTATTTTTTCCATTCTAATGTTTTGTTATCAGAGGGGAAAGTATCAAAAATGTATTAAAGGACAAAGTAGATTTTGTGCTGACTTTCAAGGTGTTGCCCTGAAATAATCCTGGAATTTAGAGTATGTTTTAACTTTTTAAGGTTTCCCTTATGTTGTTGTTCAGCTTTTAGGTCGTGAATGACTTGCCACCTCATGGCAAGCTGCATGCAGCATGCTAGGCTCCACTGCTCTTAACTATGTCCCAGAATTTGCTCAAACTCATGTCCATTGAGTTGTTGATGCCATCCAACCATCTCATCCTCTGCCACCCCCTTCTCCTTTTGGCTTCAATCTTTCCCAGCATCAGAGTCTTTTTGAATGAGTCAGTTCTTCTCATCAGGTAGCCAAAGTGTTGGAGTTTCAGCTTCAACATCAGCCCTTCCAATGAATATTCTGGGTTGATTTCCTTTAGATTGACTGGTTTCATCATCTTGCAGTCCAAGAGACTCAAGAATCTTCTTTAGCACCATAGTTCAAAAGCATCAGTGCTTCAGTGCTCAACCTTCTTTATGGTCCAACTCTCATATCCATACATGACTACTGGAAAAACCACAGCTTTCACTACATGGACCTTTGTTGGCAAGGTGATATCTCTGTTTTCTAATAGACTGTATTGGTTTATCATAGCTTTTCCTATTAAAAAAGGAATAAGGCTTTTTTAATTTCATGGCTGCAGTCACCGTCTGCAGTGATTTTGGAGCCCAAGAAAATAAAACATGTAAGTGCTTCCACTTTTTCATTTTCTGTTTGCCAGAAGTGATGGGACCGGATGCCATGATCTTAGTTTCTTGAATGTTGAGTTTTAAGCTGGCATTTTCTCTCTGCTCCTTCACCCTCATCAAGAGGCTCTCTAGTTCCTCTTCACTTTCTGCCATTAGAGTGGTATCACCTGCATAACTAAAGTTGTTGATGTTTCTCTGGGCAATCTAAATTCCAGCTTGTGGTTCATCCAGCCCAGCATTTTGAATGATGTCTGTCAGTCAGTTAGTCAGTTCAGTCATTCAGTTGTGTCCAACTCTTTGTGACCCCATGGACTGCAGCACACCAAGCTTCCCTGTCTATCACCAACTCCCGGAGCTTGCTCAAATTCATGTCCATCAAGTTGGTGATAAAATCCAACCATCTCATCCTCTATCGTCCCCTTCTCCTCCTGCCTTCAATCTTTCCCAGCATCAGGGTCTTTTCCAATGATGTAGTCTGCATATAAGTTAAATAAGCAGGGTGACAATATACAGCCTTGTCGTACACCTTTCCCAATCTGGAACCAGTCCGTTGCTCCATGTCCAGTTCTAACTGTTGCTTCACGCCCCCCATACAAGTTTCTCAGGAGACAGGTAAGATGGTCTGATGTTCCCATCTCTTTAAGAATTTTCCACAGTTTGTTGTGATCGCTACATTCAAAGGCTTCCACATAGTTGATGAAGCAGAAGTAGATGTTTGTCTGGAATACCTTTGCTTTCTCTGTGATAGAACAGATTTTGCCAATTTGATCTCTGGTTCCTCGCCTCTTTGAGACCCAGCTTGTTCATGTGGAAATTATTGGTTCATGTACTGTTGAAGCTTAGCTTGAAGGATTTTGAGCACTATTATGTTAGCATGTGAAATGAATACAATTGTGCAGTAGTTTGAACATTCTTTGGCACTGCCTTTCTTTGGGATTGAAATGAAAACTAACCTTTTCCAGTCCTGTGATCACTGCTGAGTTTTCCTAATTTGCAGCATCATCTTTTAGGATTTTAAATAGCTCAGCTGGGATTCCACCATGTCCACTAGCGTTGCTTGTAGTAATGCTTAGGAAGCTAAGGCCCACTTGACATCACACTCCAGGATGTCTGGCCCTAGGTGAGTGATCACACCATTGTGGTTACCTGGGTCATTAAGAACTTTTTAATGTAGTTCTGTGTATTCTTGCCACCTCTTCTTAATCTCTTCTGCTTCTATTAGGTCTTTATGTTTCAGTCCTTTATTGTGCCCATTTTTACACGATACGTTCTTTTGATATCTCCCGTTTTCTTGAGGAAATATCTAGTCTTTCCCATTCTATTGTTTGCTTCTATTTCTTTGCATTGTTCATTTAAGAAGGCCTTCTTATCTCTTCTTGCTATACTATGGAACCCTGCATTCAGTTGAGTATATTTTTCCCTTTCTCCCTTGCCTTTCACTTTTCTTCTTTCCTCAGCTATTTGTAAAGCCTCTTCAGACAATCATTTTGACTTCTTGCATTTCTTTGTCTTGAGGACAGTTTTGGTCAATGACTCCTGTACAATGTTAGGAACCTCTGTCCATAGTTCTTCAGGCACTCTGTCTACCAGATATAACCCCTTATTTGTCACCTCTACTCTATAATCATAAGGAATCTTATTTAGGTCATACCTGAATTACCTAGTGGCTTTCCGTACTTTCTCAGTTTAAGCCTGAGTTTTACCATAAGGAGATTATGATCTGCGCCACAGTTGGCTTCAGGTCTTGTTTTTGCTGCCTGTATAGAGCTTCTCCATCCTCAGCTGCAAAAAATATAATCAATCCGATTTCAATATTGACCATCTGGTGATGTCCATATGTAGAGTCATCTCTTGGGTTGTTGGAAGAGGGTGTTTGTTATGACCCTGGTGGCTCAGAGGATAAAGTGTCTGCCTGCAATGCAGGAGACCCGGGTTCAATCCCTGGGTTGGGAAGATCCCCTGGAGAAGGAAATGGCAACCCACTCCAGTATTCTTGCCTGGAGAATACCATGGACAGAGGATCCTGGCGGGCTACAGTCCATGGGGTCGCAAAGAGTCGGACATGACTGAGCGACTTCACACACATGATGAAAAGGGCATCTTTTTTTTTTTTTTTTAAATATTAGTTCTAGAAGATGTTTTGGGTTTTCATAGAACCAGGTAACTTCAGCTTCTTTGGCATTGATAGTTGGAGCATAGACTTGGATTACTGTGATGTTGAATGGTTTGCCTTGGAAACAAACCAATCTCAGTCTGTCACTTTTGAGATTGCATCCAAGTACTACATTTCAGACTCTTGTTGACTCTGAGGGCTACTCCATTTCTTCTAATGGATTTTTGTCCACAGTAGTAGATATAATGGTCATCTGAATTAAATTTGCCCATTCCCATCCATTTTGGGCTTCCCTCATAGCTCAGTTGATAAAGAATCTGCCTGCAGGGTAGGAGACCTGGGTTCAACTCCTGGGTCAGGAAAATCCCCTGGAAAAGGAAATGGCAAACCAGTATTGCCTGGAGAATCCCATGGACAGAGGAGCCTAGGAGGCTACAGTCCAGGGAGTTCACAAGTCAGACATGACTTAGCAACTAAACCACCACCACCATCCATTTTAGTTTACTCACTTCTAAGGTGCTGATGTTCACTCTTGCCATCTCCTATTTGACCACTTCCAATTTACCTTGATTCATGGACCTAACATTCATCCACAACTGATCATTGTTTCCACTTTGGCTCAGATGCTTCATTCTTTCTGGAGCTGTTTATTTCCCTCCACTCTTCTCCAGTAGCATATTGAATACCTTCTGACCTTAGGTCTCATCTTCTGGTGTCCTATCTTTTTGCCTTTTCATACTGTTCATGGTGTTCTCATGGCAAGAATACTGGAGTTGTTTACCATTCCCTCTTCCAGTGAACCACATTTTTTCAGAACTCCTGACTAGGACCTATCCATCTTGGATGGTCCTGCATGTCATGCCTCATAGCTTCATTGAGTTACTCAAGCCCCTTTGCCAAGACAAAACAGTGTTCCATGAAGGGGAATACAGAGTATGTTTTAAGATTTTAAAGTTTCCCTTCTAACCTAAAGGAAAATAACACCTCTCCAGCTTCTGCTTTCCCTTTTTTCTCCACTGCATTGAACTATTCAGAAGCTATTTCATTGAGGTAAGTAAGAAATTGGCACTATTCGCATTTCATGTAATTTTTTAACTCTAAATTAATAGCTATTTTAACATACAGAAATAAAATACATGTTTTGTGACTAGTGAATTCTCCCTAATATTACTAGAGTTTCCCAGCTCTCATTTGGAGAACAATTATCCAAGGACGTAGGAAAATAATACCCCCAAAGCAGGCTGATATTTCTTTCAGATGCCAATAGCTTATTTTAAAAATTTGCTGTCTTAGAGTACTACCTAAGAGTATTGAATACTGCTACTGCTGCTAAGTTGCTTCAGTTGTGTCCGAGTCTGTGCGACCCCATAGACAGCAGCCCACCAGGCTCCCCCGTCCCTGGGATTCTCCAGGAAAGAACACTGGAGTGGGTTGCCATTTCCTTCTCCAATGCATGAAAGTGAAAAAATAAAGTGCAGTTGCTCACTCATGTCCAACTCCTAGCGACCCCATGGACTGCAGCCCACCAGGCCCCACCATCCATGGGATTTTCCAGGCAAGAGTACTGGAGTGGGGTGCCATCACCTTCTGCGAAGAGTATTGAATAATTTATTACATTTCTGATTCTTTTAAATATTTTCTCATTCAAAATTTAATTTTCTTTTTAGAATTTTTTCTTTTTTCTTTTCTTTTATTTTTAAAAATTTATTTATTTTAAATGAAACAAAGATTAATATTTTTAATGATAAAAGATACAATTCACAAAGAAGATAGACATCATAAACCATTAGACACCTTAACAACAAAAAACACAGATACATAGAGCAAAAATCAGAAGTATAAGGGAAATAAAAATATATAATCATAGTGCAACATATTAATATTTCTCCAAGTATATTTTATCAAGTGCAGAAAAAATAAGAATAGGAACATCTTAAATGATGTCACTGATAGTTTAAATATAATGATATTATATTTAATTAACTTATATTAATCATATCCTACACAAATACATTTAAAATTTTGTATCTCATACTTTCTTATTAGATGTCCATAAGGCTTATTTAACTTATATGCAGAGTACATCATGAAAAATGCTGGGCAGGAAGAAGCACAAGCTGAAATCAAATTTCTGGGAGAAATATCAGTAACCTCAGATATGCAGATGACACCACCCTTATGGCAGAAAGTGAAGAAGTACTAAAGAGCCTCTTGATGAAACTAAAAAAGGAGAGTGAAAATGTTTGCTTAAAGCTCAACATTCAGAAAACCAAGATAATGGCATCTGGTCCCATCACTTCATGGCAAATAGATAGGAAAACAGTGGAAACAGTGGCTGCTGACATTATTTTTGGGGGCTCCAAAATCACTGAAGATGGTGATTGCAGCCATGAAATAAAAGACACTTACATCTTGGAAGGAAAGTTATGACCAACCTAGACAGCATATTAAAAAGCAGAGACATTCATTACTTTGCCAACAAAGGTCCTTCTAGTCAAGGCTATGGTTTTTCCTGTGGTCATGTATGGATGTGAGAGTTGGACTGTGAAGAAGGCTGAGCACCGAAGAATTGATGCTTTTGAACTGTGGTGTTGGAGAAGACTCTTGTGAGTCCCTTGGACAGCAAGGAGATCCAACCAGTCCATGCTAAAGGAGATCAGTCCTGGGTGTTCATTGGAAGGACAGATGTTGAAGCTGAAACCCCAATACTTTGTCTACCTGATGCGAAGAGCTGACTCATTTGAAAAGACCCTGATGCTGGGAAAGATTGAAGGTGGGAGAAGGGGATGGCAGAGGATGAGATGATTGAATGGCATCACTGACTCAATGGGCATGAGTTTGGGTAGGCTCTGGGAGTTGGTGATGGACAGGGAGGCCTGGCATGCTGCAGTTCGTGGGGTGGCAAAGAGTCAGACATGACTGAGAGACTGAACTGAACTGAGGGGTGTTTAGAAAAACTAGCAAAAAGATAAACAGTACTAAATTTAAAAAAGCAGAATTCTTTTTGTGTGTGTGTGATTTAGTTATACGTATATACATATAATATTTTTGAAATTATTTTCCATTATAAGTTATTACAGGTCATTTACTATAGTTCCCTGTGCTGTACAGTAAACTTTTTTGGCTTGTTGCTTATATATTTTTTATTTTTATTTTTTTAACTTAAATTTATCTATTTAATTGGAGGCTAATTACTTTACAATATTTTATTGGTTTTTCCATACATCAGTATGAATCCACCACAGGTGTACACGTGTTCCCCATCCTGAAACCACCTCCCACCTCCCTCCCCATACCATCCCTCTGGGTCATCCCAGTGCACCAGCCCCAAGCATAGTGCATTGAACCAGGACTGGCAATTCGTTTCTTATATGATATTATACATGTTTCAATGTTATGCTCCCAAATCATCCCACCCTCTCCTTCTCCCACAGAGTCCAAAAGACTGTTCTATACATCTGTGTCTCTTTTGTTGTCTCGCATACAGGGTTATCATTACCATCTTTCTAAATTCCATATATATGTTAGTATACTGTATTGATGTTTTCCTTTCTGGCTTACTTCACTCTGTATAATCGGCTCCAGTTTCATCCACCTCATTAGAAATGATTCAAATGTATTCTTTTTAATGGCTGAGTAATACTCCATTGTGTATATGTACCACAGCTTTCTCATCCATTCATCTGCTGATGGACATCTAGGTTGCTTCCATGTCCTGGCTATTATAAATAGTGCTGCGATGAACATTGGGGTACACATGTCTCTTTCAATTCTGGTTTCCTCAGTTTGTATGCCCAGTAGTGGGATAACTGGGTCATAACACAGTTCTATTTCCAGTTTTCTAAGGAATCTCCACACTGTTCTCCATAGTGGCTGTACTAGTTTGCATTCCCACCAACAGTGTAAGAGGGTTCCCTTTTCTCCACACCCTCTCCAACATTTATTGCTTGTAGACTTTTGGATCGCAGCCATTCTGACTGGCGTGAAATGGTACCTCTTTGTGGTTTTGATTTGCATTTCTCTGATAATGTGTGATGTTGAGCATCTTTTCATGTGTTTGTTAGCCATCTGTATGTCTTCTTTGAAGAAATGTCTGTTTAGTTCTTTGGCCCATTTTTGATTGGGTCGTTTATTTTTTCCGGTATTGAGCTGTAGGAGTTGCTTGTATAATTTTGAGATTAGTTGTTCGTCAGTTGCTTCATTTACTATTATTTTCTCCCATTTTGAAGTCTGTCTTTTCACCTCGCTTATAGTTTCCTTTGTTGTGCAGAGGCTTTTAATTTTAATTAGGTCCCATTAGTTTATTTTTTGCTTTTATTTCCAATATTCTGGTAGGTGAGTCATAGAGGATCCTGCTGTGATTTATGTGTTTTGCCTATGTTCTCTTCTAGGAGTTTTATAGTTTCTGGTTTTACATTGAGATCTTTAATCCATTTTGAGTTTATTTTGGTATATGGTGTTAGAAAGTGTTCTAGTTTCATTCTTTTACAAGTGGTTGACCAGTTTTTCCAGCACCACTTGTTAAAGAGATTGTCTTTTCTCCATTGTATATTCTTGCCTCCTTTGTCAAATATAAGGGGTCCATAGGTGTGTGGATTTATCTCTGGGCTTTCTATTTTGTTCCATTGATCTATATTTCTGTCTTTGTGCCAGTACCATACTGTCTTGATGACTGTGGCTTTGTAGTAGAGCCTGAAGGCAGGCAGGTTGATTCCTCCAGTTACACTCTTCTTTCTCAAGATTGCTTTGGCTATGCGAGTTTTTTTGTATTTCCATACAAATTGTGAAATTATTTGTTCTAGCTCTGTGAAAAATACCATTGGTGGCTTGATAGGGATTGCATTGGATCTATAGATTGCTTTCAGTTGTATACTCATTTTCATTATATTGATTCTTCCAATCCATGAACATGGTATATTTCTCCATCTATTAGTGTCCTCTTTGATTTCTTTCACCAGTGTCTTATAATTTTCTATATATAGGTCTTTAGTTTCTTTAGGTATATTCCTAAATATTTTATTATTTTCATTCCAATGGTGAATGGAATTGTTTCCTTAATTTCTCTATTTTCTCATTATTAGGGTACAGGAATGCAAGGGATTTCTGTGTGTTGATTTTATATCCTGCAACTTTACTATATTCATTGTTTAGCTCTAGTAATTTTCTGATGGAGTCTTTAGGGTTTTCTATGTAGGATCATGTCATCTGCAAACAGTGAGAGTTTTGCTTCTTCTTTTCCAATCTGGATTCCTTTTATTTGTTTTTCTGCTCTGATTGCTGTGGCCAAAACTTCCAGAACTATGTTGAATAGTAGCAGTGAAAATGGGTACCCTTGTCTTGTTCCTGACTTTAGGGGAAATGCTTTCAATTTTTCACCATTGAGGATAATGTTTGCTGTGGGTTTGTCATATGTAGCTTTTATTATGTTGAGGTATGTTCCTTCTCTTCCTGCTTTCTGCAAAGTTTTTATCATAAATGGATGTTGAATTTTGTCAAAGGCTTTCTCTGCATCTATTGAGATAATCATATGGCTTTTATTTTTCAATGTGTTTATGTGGTGTATTACATTGATTGACTTGCGGATATTGAAGAATCCTTGCATCCCTGGGATAAAGCCCACTTGGTCATGGTGTATGATCTTTTTAATGTGTTGTTGGATTCTGATTGCTAGAATTGTGTTAAGGAGTTTTGCATCTATGTTCATCAGTGATATTGGCCTGTAGTTTTCTTTTTTGTGGCATCTTTGTCAGATTTTGGTATTAGGGTGATGGTGGCCTCATAGAATGAGTTTGGAAGTTGAGGGTCCTCTGCAGTTTTCTGGAAGAGGTTGAGTAGGATAGGTGTTAGCTCGACTCTAACTTTTTGGTAGAATTCAGCTGTGAAGCTGTCTGGACCTGGGCTTTTGTTTGCTGGAAGATTTCTGATTACAGTTTCAATTTTCATGCTTGTGATGGGTCTGTTAAGATTTTCTATTTCTTCCTGGTTCAGTTTTGGAAAGCTGTCCTTTTCTAAGAATTTGCCCATTTTGGCCAAGTTGTCCATTTTATTGGCATGTAATTGCTGATAGTAGTCTCTTATGATCCTTTGTATTTCTGTCTTGTATGTTGTGATCTCTCTATTTGCATTTCTAATTTTATTGATTTGATTTTTCTCCCTTTGTTTCTTGATGAGTCTGGCTAATGGTTTGTCAATTTTATTTATCCTTTCAAAGAACCAGCTTTTGGCTTTGTTGATTTTTTCTACGGTCTCTTTTGTTTCTTTTGCATTTATTTCTGCCCTAATTTTTAATATTTCTTTCCTTCTACTAACCCTGGGGTTCTTCATTTCTTCCTTTTCTATTTGCTTTAGGTGTAGAGTTAGGTTATTTATTTGACTTTATTCTTGGTTCTTGAGGTATGCTTGTATTGCTATGAACTTTCCCCTTAGCACTGCTTTTGCAGTGTCCCACAGGTTTGGGGTTGTTGTCTTTTCATTTTCATTCATTTCTATGCATATTTTGATTTATTTTTTTATTTCTTCTGTGATTTGTTGGTTATTCAGAAGTGTGTTGTTCAGCCTACACATGTAGGAATTTTTAATAGTTTTTCTCCTGTAATTGAGATCTAATCTTACTGCATTGTGGTCAGAAAAGATGCTTGGAATGATTTCAGTTTTTTTGAATTTACCAATGCTATATTTATGATGCAGGATGTGATCTATCCTGGAGAACGTTCCGTGTGTGCTTGAGAAAAAGGTGAAATTCATTGTTTTGGGGTGAAATGTCCTACAGATATCAATTAGGTCTAACTGGTCCATTGTATCATTTAAAATTTGTATTTCCTTGTTAATTTTCTGTTTAGTTGATCTATCCATAGGTGTGAGTGGGGTATTAAAGTCTCCCACTATTATTGTGTTGTTGTTAATTTCCACTTTCATACTTTTTAGCATTTGTCTTACATATTGTGGTGCTCCTCTGTTGGGTGCATATATATTTATAATCGTTATATCTTCTTCTTGGATTGATCCTTTGATCATCATGTAGTGTCCTTCTTTGTCTCTTTTCACAGCCTTTGTTTTAAAATCTATTTTATCTGATATGAGTATTGCTATTCCTGCTTTCTTTTGGTCTCTATTTGCATGGAATATCTTTTGCCAGCCCTTCACTTTCAGTCTGTATATGTCCCCTGTTTTGAGGTGGGTCTCTTGTAGACAACATATGTAGGGGTCTTGTTTTTGTATCCATTCAGCCAGTCTTTGTCTTTTGATTGGGGCACTCAAACCATTTACGTTTAAGGTAATTATTGATAAGTATGATCCTGTTGCTATTTACTTTATTGTTTTGGGTTCGAGTTTATACACCCTTTTTGTGTTTGTTGTCTAGAGAGTATCCTTTAGCATTTGTTGGAGAGCTGGTTTGGTGGTGCTGAATTCTCTCAGCTTTTGCTTGTCTGAAAAGCTTTTGATTTCTCCTTCATATTTGAATGAGATCCTTGCTGGGTACAGTAACCAGGGCTGTAGGTTATTTTCTTTCATCACTAAGTATGTCTTGCCATTCCCTCCTGGCCTGAAGAGTTTCTATTGAAAGATCAGCTGTTATCCTTATGGGAATCCCCTTGTGTTTTATTTGTTGTTTTTCCCTTGCTGCTTTTCATATTTGTTCTTTGTGTTTGATCTTAGTTAATTTGATTAATATGTGTCTTGGGGTGTTTCGCCTTGGGTTTATCCTGTTTGGGACTCTCTGGGTTTCTTGGACTTGGGTGATTATTTCCTTCCCCATTTTGGGGAAGTTTTCAAGTATTTTTTCATTGTCTTTCTTTTTGTCTTCTTCTTCTGGGATTCCTATGATTCGAATGTTAGGGCATTTAATATTGTCCTGAAGGTCTCTGAGATTGTCCTCATTTCTTTTAATTCATTTTTCTTTTTTCCTCGCATCAGAGGAAAAGCTCATCATTTATTTCTACCATTCTATCTTCTACTTCACTAATCCTATCTTCTGCCTCCATTATACTACTATTTGTTGCCTCCAGAGTGTTTTTTTATCTCATTTATTGTATTATTCATTATATATTGACTCTTTTTTATTTCTTCTAGGTATTTGTTAAACCTTTCTTGCATCTTCTCAATCCTTGTCTCCAGGCTATTTATCTGTGATTCCATTTTGATTTCAAGATTTTGGATCAGTTTCACTATCATTATTCGGAATTCTTTATCAGGTAGATTCCCTATCTCTTCCTCTTTCGTTTGGTTTGGTGGGCATTTATCCTGTTCCTTTACCTGCTGGGTATTCCTCTGTGTCTTCATCTTGTTTATATTGCTGAGTTTGGGGTGGCCTTTCTGTATTTTGGAGTTTTGTGGAGTTCTCTTTATTGTGGAGTTTCCTCGCTGTGGGTGGGGTTGTGCAGGTGGCTTGTCAAGGTTTCCTGGTTAGGGAAGCTTGTGTCGGTGTTCTGGTGGGTGGAGCTGGATTTCTTCTCTCTGGAGTGCAATGAAGTTTCCAGCAATGAGTTATGAGATGTCAATGGGTTTGGAGTACCTTTGGGCAGCCTGTATATTCAAGCTCAGGGCTGTGTTCTTGTGTTGCTGCAGAATTTGCGTGGTATGTCTTGCTCTGGAACTTCTTGACCCTTGGGTGGTGCTTGGTTTCAGTGTACGTATGGAGGTGTTTGATGAGCTCCTATCGATTAATGTTCCCTGGAGTCAGGAGTTCTCTGGTGTTCTCAGGATTTGGACTTAAGCCTCCTGCTTCTGGTTTTCAGTCTTATTTTTACAGTAGTCTCAAGACTTCTCCATCTATACAGCACCATTGATAAAATATCTAGGTTAAAGATGAAAAGTTTCTCCACAGTGAGGGACACCCAGAGAGGTTCACAGAGTTACATGGAGAACAGAAGAGGCAGGAGGGAGTTAGAGGTGACCTGAATGAGATGAGGTGGAATCAAAAGAGGAGAGAACAAGCTAGCCAGTGATCACTTCCTTATGTGCACTTCACAGTCTGGGCCGCTCCGAGATGTTCACAGAGTTATACAGAGAAGAGAAAAGGTAAGATGGAGACAGAGGTGGCCAGGAGGATAAAGGGGGAGAATCAAAAGGAGAGAGACAGATCTAGCCAGTAATCAGTTCCCTAAGTGTTCTCCACCGTCTGGAACACACAAAGAGATTCACAGAGTTGAGTAGAGAAGAGAAGGGGGAGGGAGGAGATAGAGGCGACCTGGTGGAGTAAAAGGAGAGCCCAAAGCGGGAGAGAGCAGTCAAGCCAATAATCTCGCTCCCAAGTAAAAATGGGTACTGAAGATTTGGTTCTTAAAGGTACAAAATTGATAACAAATACCAAAAAGCAAAGATTAAAAATCTAGAGTAGAGGTTGGATTTTCAAAAATACAATATTAAAGAAAAGAAAAAAAAAAAAAACAAAGTCACAAAAATTATAATATATATATATATATGAAGTTTGCTTTAAAAAATAGGGTCTCTTTTTTATTTTTGCAAAGTAATAGTAGGTTATAAAAATGAAAATTAAAGGAGTAATAGAGGACTTAAAATTTTTAAAAACATTTAAAAAACAAAAAGAATGATAGTAAAAATAGTAAAAATATATCTAAGACTTTCTCTGTTGTTGTGGGCAGTGTGGGGTCAGTTCATTTTCAGATAGTTCCTTGGTCTGGCTTATATTTCTCAAGATCTATAGGTACCTTCCTATGTAGTCGGTACTAACTACAGAGTTTTAATCTATTGCACCTGTCACTTCCAAGGCAGTTCCCTCTTTTTAGCTTCTTCTGTTTGCTGGTCTCTTCAGTGTTTGATTTCCACCCTGACACAAGGGGGCGGTGGTGGACACTTTTTTAAGCTCACTTGTTCAGTCGCACTGTGAGAAGGGAGGGACGCTGCCAACAAATAACACTGGCATGTGCTCACAGTGTCTCAGCCACACTGGGCCTGCTCCCACTCACGGCGCATGTGCCCTCCCTGCCTATACTGCTCAGGCTCTAGGTTGGTCCACCGGGAACTGCCTGAAGCCGGCCCTGGGCTGCCTGCACCTCCTAGGTCTAAGCCGCTCAGGTTCAGAAACTCGGGTAATCCTCAGAGGCACAGACTCTGTTGGGCCTGAGTTTTGTGCCCTTCCCAGGTCCGAGCAGCTCAGGTGATGAGTTGTTTGGTGAGTGTTGTCGCTGCGATTTATCACCTCCCCTGTCCCTGCCACTAGGTTTTCTGGGTGTATAACTGGCGCACCTTCTCAGGTGGATGTTGACTGTCCAGAACCCCAAGAAGTCTTAGTTAGCAAAGAAGCCTGCTTGCAGTTTCGTAGATAATGCCTCTCTGGGGCTGCAATTGCCTCCTTTCAGCTCTGGCTGCCTTTCACCGGAGGGGGATGGTCTTCAGCGGGCTAGCTCTGTTCAGTCCTTTGTTCTGTGAGCAGGCCTGGCCGTGTCTTAGGTTAGGGCTTTTCACGTGGTAGCTATCCCACAGTCTGGTTTTGCTAGCCCAAGTTAGTTCCCTCAGATTGCCCTCAGGGCATTCAAGCTCGGTCCTTACTCTAAGCAATGCAGCCTGTGCCTCCCTTATCAGCCCCCGCTTGCTAGTGGCGGGTGCAAGCGTCTGTGCTGCTTCTCCACTGAGGGAGATACCGTTGGGCACGTAATCTGTGGATTTTAATTATTTATTTATTTTTCCTCCCAGTTATGTTGCCCTCTGTGGTTCCAAGGCTTGCCACAGACTCAGCAGTGAGAGTGCTTCCTGGTGTTTGGAAACCTCTCTTTTTAAGACTCCCTTCCTGGGATGGAGCTCTGTCCCTACCTCTTTTGTGTCTTTTTTTGTCTTTTATATTTTTTCCAACCTCCTTTTGAAGACAATGGGCTGCTTTTCTGGGTGCCTGATGTCCTCTGCCGGCATTCAGAAGTTGTTTTGCGGAATGTCCTCAGTGTTTAAATGTTCTTTTGATGAATTTGTGGGGGAGAAAGTGGTCTCCCCATCCTATTCCTCCGCCATCTTAGAACCGCCCCCTCTATATATATATTAAAATTAGAAATACAGCACTATTTTCATATGAAGTCAAACAAGTGGAATCAAATGTCACATTTTTTAGTTAGGCAAAATTTCATACTTTTTCTAAAATATATATATTATACATATTATTTATATATTTGTATACAAAAACTTTTCTACTATGGTTGATAAAGGTTTGAGAAAGAACATAAAAAAAAAAGAAATGGAGAAATTGGAGAACATAAACTAAATGAAATGGGAGCACTGACTATGAAATAGAAAAAGTGAAACAAACTAGATGAAAGTAAAAGATGCTCATATAATCTGATTGTTTTTAAACATCGCTGCTCATTAGAAATATATCTGGAGTTCTGGCCAAAGAAAAGTAATACCTGGGCATTTGTATTTTTCAAAAAATTCCAAGATAATTCTGATATACATATGAATTTTTAAAAGTTTTTTTCTATTATGGATTTTTCTATTAAATGGTAGTTTTGTAGATATAGAATTCTGTAATTTTTCTGTTGACCAATCATGATACAGTGGTATTAAGTAACAGTTGCATATTCACAATAGTAAAAGATGTTTATCAGTTTCACAATCAATAACAAGACAAAAAATAAAAGATAAATTACAATTGCAAGCCATAACAGAAACATGATTAACCTAACAATATAAAATACTTACATACAATTTGGGGGGTCAAGCAGGGTGATGTGGTATGTGGAAGTGCATACATGCACATGTTTTCTTCCATTCTGCTGGACTGTGTTTTTGGTTGGTGCATTTAATCATTTATATTTAAGGTAATTATTGATAAGTATGATCCTATTACGATTTTCTCCATTGTTTAAGGTTTATTTTCTGTAGGTAGGGCTTTTCCTTATTTTCTGCTTAGAGAAGTTCCTTTAGCATTTGCTGTAAAAGTGGTTTGATCTTGCCGAATTCTTTTAACTTTTGCTTGTCTGGAAAGCTCCAAAAAAGCAGATTGATTTTAATACACTCTGATCAAAAATTGGTAATGCCATGTGTGCTTTATAAAGGGAGGAGGAGAAGAAAGAGAGGAAGAGGGAGGAGTGAGGAAGAGAAGGAGAAGAAAAAGGGTAGGGAGGAGGAGGAAAGGGAAGAGCATTGCTACAACTTTCCCAAAGTAGAAAATGACTTTAAACTTTGTCGGGAAAACAGTCTTGGCTTTTATATTAAGCTTGAACCTACTAATTATAAACATAATTAATTTCCAACAAAACTCTACGTAAAGAATGTTGCCAACAGGGTTATTAATCAGGACTATTGAAGCAGGGCAAAGACTAATAGAGTTTTGCCAAGATGGGGAACACATGTATACCTGTGGTGGATTCATTTTGATATTTGGCAAAACTAATGCAATTTGTAAAGTTTAAAAATAAAATAAAATTTAAAAAAAAAAGAAAATGCACTGATCATAACAAACACCCTCTTCCAACAACACAAGAGAAGACTCTATACATGGACATCACCAGATGGTCAACACCGAAATCAGATTGATTATATTCTTTGCAGGCAAAGATGGAGAAACTCTATACAGTCAGCAAAAGCAAGATCGGGAGAAGACTATGGCTCAGACCATGAACTCCTTATTGCCAAAGTCAGACTTAAATTGAAGAAAGTAGGGAAAACCACTAGGCCATTCAGGTATGACCTAAATCAAATCCCTTATGATTATACAGTGGAAGTGAGAAATAGATTTAAGGGACTAGATCTGATAGATAGAGTGCCTGATGAACTATGGAATGAGGTTCGTGACATTGTACAGGAGACAGGGATCAAGACCATCCCCATGGAAAAGAAATGCAAAAAAACAAAATGGCTGTCTGGGGAGGCCTTACAAATAGCTGTGAAAAGAAGAGAAGCAAAAAGCAAAGGAGAAAAGGAAAGATATAAGGATTTATGTTAACTATACACAAATAAGTGACATTGAAAATTAAATATTAATGTAGGTTATCAAGAGAGAGATTTAGATTTCTATTCCTGAGATGCCTTTAAAATTGACATCTTCATTCATTAATTTATAAACATTTTTGATCACTTCCTTATCCACTCCAGCACTCTTGCCTGGAAAATCCCATGGATGGAGGAGCCTGAAAGGCTACAGTCCATGGGGTCACAAAGAGTTGGACACGACTGAGCGACTTCACTTCACTTCACTTCACTTGTGGAATGACATGCTGCAATTCTGCCTAGAGCTAGATGCCACTGAAAATACCTTTCATCATCAAGACAATGTTCATTTTGGACATTTACTCACACTACTTACCTAATTCTATAGACTTTCAAGGGGAAAGAGTTTTCTTTAGCAAGTCTTTCTTTAATTAATAAACCTTATATTCAGATAGGCTTTCCCCCCTTATGACAATTTAATACTGCTGTAATTTAAATTCATGCTGATCACTACCATATATCTTAATCTCTTTGACCCATACAAAGCTACCACTTTAATATTTTACTTTTTGTAGTTATTCCATTTTCCCTTTGTTTTCATAAGGGTTGTATGGGAAAGCCATATTTGCCTAGGTCAGTTCTAATAATGAAGGCTCAAAGCAACTAAATAAAGCATAATTTATTAAATTAATTTACCAGCCTTCCAAATATAATAAGACTGAATAATTTCTTTATGGTAGCACCAGACTAGTCTTTGTTCAAATACACCAATTTGCCCTTTGAATATCTACAATCTGGGCATCTGAATCAATTAACTACCTATATTACTATCAATAAGGATGCTAAAGATATAAGATATATGTGTGTATGTGTGTGTGTGTATTCCTACTTGGGTGAATTTCAGCCAGTTTATAAAACTTCTCAGTACATGCTTTTATCTTAAAAGCTAATCCATTTACCTAGTAAGCTTCATTCTGTTTCATTTGCTGATGTCATCAGACTTAAATAGGGTAAAGGGAAGGGGGAAAAACTAGCCTATATTCAGAACCAGAAACAAGACAGTGTGCACTAACTATATTCTCAAAATGATTCTAGTATTATTAGCTTCAGCCTAAAAACACTAAAAGTTGGTATAAAAGCATCTTTCAGACATGAGAGCATTTATACACTGCTGATGGATGTGTAATTGGCATGGCCTTTTGGGAAATCAGTTGGACAGTGCATATTAAAATGAATAATGCACATACTCTGTGTCCTGGCAATCCCACTTTGTGGGATTCTAGAGAAATACTCACCATAGCACAGTGAAAACCTGGAAACAATTTTAAGATGCATAGGTAAACAAACTATCAAACGAACATTATGGAACACTATAATAAATATATATATATTCATTCATTAATTTATTTTTAAATATTTTAAACTCTTTATTATTATTATTATTTACTTTACAATATTGTATTGGTTCTGCCACACATAGACATGAATCCGCCACAGGCATACACGTGTTCCCCATCCTGAACCCCCCTCCCACCTCCCTCCCCATACCATCCCTCTGGGTCATCCCAGTGCACCAGCCCCAAGCATCCTGCATCGAACCTGGACTGGTGATTCGTTTCTTATATGATATTATACATGTTTCAATGCCATTCTCCCAAATCATCCCCACCCCTCCCTCTCCCACAGAGTCCAAAAGACTGTTCTATACATCTGTGTATCTTTTGCTGTCTTGCATACAGGATTATCATTACCATCTTCCTAATTCCATATATATGCGTTAGTATACTGTATTGGTGTTTTTCTTTCTCGCTTACCTCACTCTGTATAATAGGCTCCAGTTTCATCCACCTCATTAGAGCTGATTCAAATGTATTCTTTTTAATGGCTGAGTAATAATGAATTAAGACACATCTAATCTATAAGATATATTATTTGGCTTACATTGCAGAATAATACAAGCAGTAAATATCATTTATACATATATATTTATATAAGCATACACCTGACAATAATTATATCTGGGTAAGAGATTTGAATGAAGGGAGGATGGCTAAGGCAAGATCTTTGACTTTATTTGTATAAGTTTTATGTTGGAATGTTTTCATGTACTATTATATAACTAAAAATCACCTTTTTTTGTCTTTCTGAACCTGCTCCTATTTGATCTGTGTGCCACCTCCACCTGTACTTGGTTGTATTTGTAACCATTTTCCTAAAGTGAAGACCATGTACCTGTTTGATCTACAATCTTTAATTCTCAGCATTTGTCTGAGCAATTATCCTTAGCTACCAGCAAGAAATCTGGAAACATGTTCAAAGACTTCCTTGAAGCATTAAGCTTGCAGTATTGCTGTTGATGTAACAGAGGGAGGAGAGATGAAAATGTTACAAGTTGAACCAAAAGAAAACCCATAGTGTGTGGAAAGTTTGGCCCTTTGAGTAAATACATCATTTTGTTTTAAGAACAGCATGGCATATATAACATAGTTTTGTTTTAAGAACAGCAAATGTGTGTGTGTATTGTTTTAAGAACAGAATGTTAAACATTATATATATATATATATATATATATATAGACATTATATATATTATATAGTGAGTGAAGTCGCTCAGTCGTGTCCAACTCTTTGCAATCCCATGGACTATAGCCTACCAGGCTTCTCCATCCATGGGATTCTCCAGGCAAGAATACTGGAGTGGGTTACCATTCCCTTCTCCAGGGGATCTTTCCGACCCAGGGATTGAACCTGGGTCTCCCGCATTGGAGGCAGATGCTTTAACCTCTGAGCCACCAGGAAAGCCCCAATATATATATATAATATAGCTATACTTTGGTATGAGTTTGTCAGTTTTCCCCTTGTAAGTCTGTGATTCTAAGTTTTAATACTTCCTGATTTGCCAGCAAATTTGGAAAATTCAGCAGTGGCCACAGGACTGGAAAAGGTCAGTTTTCATTCCAATCCCAAAGAAAGGCAATGCCAAAGAATGCTCAAACTACTGCACAATTGCACTCATCTCACACGCTAGTAAAGCAATGCTCAAAATTCTCCAAGCCAGGCTTCAGCAATATGTGAACCGTGAACTTCCTGATGTTCAAGCTGGTTTTAGAAAAAGCAGAGGAACCAGAGATCAAATTGCCAACATCCGCTGGATCATGGAAAAAGCAAGAGAGTTGCAGAAAAACATCTAATTCTGCTTTATTGACTATGCCAAAGCCTTTGACTGTGTGGATCACAATAAACTGTGGAAAATTCTGAAAGAGATGGGAATACCAGACCACCTGATCTGCCTCTTGACAAATTTGTATGCAGGTCAGGAAGCAACAGTTAGAACTGGACATGGAACAACAGACTGGTTCCAAATAGGAAAAGGAGTTCGTCAAGGCTGTATACTGTCACCCTGTTTATTTAAGTTATATGCAGAGTACATCATGAGAAACGCTGGACTGGAAGAAACACAAGCTGGAATCAAGATTGCCGAGAGAAATATCAATAACCTCAAATATGCAGATGACACCACTCTTATGGCAGAAAGTGAAGAGGAACTAAAAAGCGTCTTGATGAAAGTGAAAGTGGAGAGTGAAAAAATTGGCTTAAAGCTCAACATTCAGAAAACTAAGATCATGGCATCTGGTCCCATCACTTCATGGGAAATAGATGGGGAAACAGTGGAAACAGTGTCAGACTTTATTTTTCTGGGCTCCCAAATCACTACAGATGGTGACTGCTGCCATGAAATTAAAAGACGCTTACTCCTTGGAAGGAAAGCTATGACCAACCTAGATAGCATATTGAAAAGCAGAGACATTACTTTGCCAACAAAGGTTCGTCTAGTCGAGGCTATGGTTTTTCCTGTGGTCATGTATGGATGTGAGAGTTGGACTGTGAAGAAGATTGAGTGCCGAAAAATTGATGCTTTTGAACTGTGGTGTTGGAGAAGACTCTTGAGAGTCCCTTGGACTGCAAGGAGATCCAAGCAGTCCATTCTGAAGGAGATGAGCCCTGGGATTTCTTTGGAAGGAATGATGCTAAAGCTGAAACTCCAGTACTTTGGCCACCTCATGCGAAGAGTTGACTCATTGGAAAAGAGTCTGATGCTGGGAGGGATTGGGGGCAAGAGGAGAAGTGTACGACAGAGGATGAGATGGCTGGATGGCATCACTGACTTGATGGACGTGAGTCTGAGTGAACTCCGGGAGTTGGTGATGGACAGGGAGGCCTGGCGTGCTGCGTTTCATGGGGTCGCAAGGAGTCAGACATGACTGAGCGACTGATCTGATCTGAAGAAAAAAAATATTTTTAATCGTTTAAGAACTATATCCTGGAGTTGTGTCAATTAGTTGAAATCGAGTAATGCTATCAATTCTTTGCACACTGATAAAGCTATGCAGTTTGTTGATTTGGGGAAAATGTAATGAATACCAGCATAATTGATGGAGTGACCATTTTATCTAATCATTATTAAAAATCATACTCTTAGTTTTATGGATCATTTTTTAACATCAGAACCTACTCTTTGAGATTAAACTAGAAGCAGATCACACAAAGCATAATTTAAAATCAGCTTGACGTACTCTAACAGCAGTAGTCTTAGTTGAGTTTTCAAAGATAATTTCCTATATTGGTTTTTGGATTTTTTTACATTTAATGTTTTTGATAAATTTTAAATGCTGTTAATTGCAGACATATAATAACATCGATGGATGTTATGTAGAGTTCTCAAAAAAGTATAAAAAAAGAATGCAAACTAAAAGTGCAAGAAGTGTGTATTGTTATGAAAGCATTCTAGAAATTATATTTCATTAGGTTACTTGGAATACTGACAAAGGAATTCAGTAATGTGCTTTTGTAAAGATGGACAGTGTCTAAGTAAGCACTTAATAAAGTTCTTATTTCTGGAAAACTGGGTTCTTGTAAAAATAAAGGAAATAATAATAATACTTTAAAAACCTAAGACGTTTAAATGACACTGCTCAGTAATGATTTCTGAACCCTCTTTTGTTTCTCTCCACAGGAACTTCATTCTCCAACTCTGAAAATATCTACTTGTGTCCCAGGCACTCTACATATAACCCCAAATACTGAACAGGTAAAATAAATTATGTATTATGTTAGATTATTTTCTTTTTGCATAAACCCTGCTTGAATGTTTAATTGATCTTTCAGTTCAGTTCAGTTCAGTCTCTCAGTCATGTCCGACTCTGTGACCTCATGAATCGCAGCACCCTCCATAAAGCTTTACACATTCACCAAAAATCAGGAGCATAAACTGGAAAGGAGAGTCACATATGAAAATCAGTTCAACCTATTTTAAAAGAATGTGAAACAAGTGCTAAAAAAAGTCTGTGAATTGAGATTTTTCAACTTTATTGTCTACTCAATCTGATTGCTTTTGGTTTGAGTGAAGTTTATTTTTAGCCAACGATATCCCACTGATTATGCATATTTTAAGGATCCTTGATTTGAGCAGAAATAAAGTACCTAGATCTTGTATTGATTGAGGGTGTGGCTTTGTGAATGATACTACTATACTTTGACATCCAGAGAGAATAATTTACAGGATTAGAACTCGCCCTTCTCCAAGGTGCATGATTTGAAAGACACACAAGATCATGTTCCCTTAATCTTTATGACATAATAATAATACTTTTTAAGATTATTTTTGAATGTATATATTATATCTGCAAAAGGTATCTGTAATAATAATTAAATACTGTATTAGCAAATATGTGTTTAACAAGTGAGTCCCATATATTAAAAAGTAAATTCTAAGCAAATAAACCATAAAAGATCCTAAGTTTGTTAGTACATAGGAGGGGAGTATAAAGCTTTCAGGATTTGGAGGATAGGAAGGAGAAAGATACTGTTCTATAAAACATGCCTACCCAGCTTGAGGTATCATGATGTGAACTTGAATAGTGAAGGGAAAAATGGACAAAAACTGGTCTCTAGGTCTGGGATACAGTATGGAAAAGGTGATATTATGCAGAACACATAAGATTATTGAAGAAAAGTTTGCTTACCATGTCCCAATTCAGTCTAGCTTAGACCTAGGTCAGTTAGAGTCATGCATTTATTCAGCAAACATTTGCTGAGTGGCAAATATGTACTAAATATTGCACAAAGATGAATTAGAACCAGTCACTATTCTCAAAGAACTCACAGACTAGTATGGGTCACACACCTAACAAAACATATAGCAGTGGAATAAAGGCCACAGTTGAGTTAGAAGTTTAGCCCCACAGGACCACCTAGAAAGGATTAGCTCAGAAAACTAAGTCCACTTAAATCACAAAGCTGTTTACTACACTCAAACCCAGTCATAAAATTCCATTTATTGTTATTTTTCATAATGAAGGACTTTAGAATTAGGTTTGCTGCTTGTTTTACTACTGATAACAAAAATATGTTTATGGTAGAAAAATTAGGAAATACAAAAGCATATAAAGAAAGAATATAATTCACTTATGATTCCCTCCCCTACTCAGAGATACTACTCTCAGTATTTAGCTGTGTTTTCTTTTGTTCAAATAAAAAATTAAGATCATACCTTATATGTAGTTTTATATCTTCATTCTCACTTAACTTTATATACCATGAGTTTTTTAATGTAAATTTGTATTATCAAGACCATTATTTTGATGGCTACATATTTCAGCTTGAGAATGATCATTTAATCTTTCCTGTTTCTGTAGGAAAATGCTCCTTCTACTGCACTCTCATCAGCATTATTATTTTAACATTTCCAGTTAAAATATGGTATTCTTTTGTTATGAGTATTTGATTTCTAGCTTGTTTGAATATTGTTTGTTATAGCTTGGAATATAGCTTATTTTTGTTGTTTGTTAATCATTTGCTTTTTTCTTTTCTGTTTTCATACCATTTGTTCATTTTTCTAACAGTGTGAAGATTTTTTTCTCACCAAGGTATAAAAACCTTCTTTATATTGATACCAACTCTTTTTCCTTCAAAACCTTTCAAATTACTTTGTTCTAGTGTTTTGTCTCCCTTTTAACTTTATTTGTGGCCCTCCCCTGTCACCACATTGAAGATTTAAATGTTTCAGAGTACACACAGTCAGTTTTTTCTTGGTGTCTCCTTTCATGTCCTTTCCAAACAGAAGATCTGATTAATAAATATTAAACTATATTTTCTTCTAATCATGTGGGGGCATTCTAAATGAAAAGAATATTTTAAAACTCTCATCAAACATATTAATAGTTTGAAATGTGTGGTGAATTACTAGGCAATGAGTATAACAGAAATACCTAGCATGTTGCTGAGCACATAAACATTTGATTCCATGTATGTTTTTGAGACCAAAATTAACCAAAATATAAATTCATATGTCATCATTCATGTAAGCAATTTTTAAAATTTCACTCTGAAAATTGCTCTGTATTATTATTCATGGCTCCAAGGTCACTAAATAACTCTGATTATATGCAGCTTTTATCTTTTATTCACAGGAACTCCATTCTCCAACAGTGAAAGTTACTACATATCCTCAAACCACTATAAGGCGATATATAGTGCAAAGTCCTGAACAGGTAAACTATATTATGCAAACTCTTATCTCAATCTATAATTCCTCAGAAGTTGATAACTTAAACAAGAAGGGTGAGTTAGTTACTAGATTCCTAAAATCAGATTGTTGGACTTTCTTTCAGTTATAAAGTTAATTTCTAATTATTATTATAAAAAATTCATCATTAGTTCCAGACAGACATTTGCCTCAGAGATGCAACAGTTCTAAGTAGCATGGAAATTCTTGGGCTATAAAGTTTTCTGCTTCTATTTTCTTTTTTATATAATTTTTTAAAATTTTTTATTATTATTATTCTTTTTTTACTTTACAATATTGTATTGGTTTTGCCATACATCAACATGCATCTGCCATGGGTGTACACGTGTTCCCCATCCTGAATCCCCCTCCCACCTCCCTCCCCATACCATCCCTCTGGGTCATCCCAGTGCACCAACCCCAAGCTTCCTGTATCCTGCATCGAACCTGGACTGGCGATTTGTTTCTTATATGATATTATACATGTTTTAATGCCATTCTCCCAAATCATCCCCCCGCTCCCCCCCCACCCCCCGCCACAGAGTCCAAAAGACTGTTCTATACATCTGTGTCTCTTTTGCTGTCTCACATACAGGGCTGTCGTTACCATCTTTCTAAATTCCATGTATATATGTTAGTATACTGCAATGGTGTTTTTCTTTCTGTCTTACTTCACTCTGTATAATAGGCTCCAGTGTCATCCACCTCATTAGAACTGATTCAAATTGTATTATTTTTAATGGCTGAATAATACTCCATTGTGCTTCTATATTCTAGATTCTTGTGCTACTAAGGGTTTTTGTGCACTTTGAACCAAAGTAAAAAGGGACGAAGTGGTCCACAGATTTCATATAAAACTATCACCGGTTGTATTGGGGGTTGCAGTATTTAGTCAGATTAGATTTGCCATTGAGATATTTGCTAGGAAGAAGAAAATGAAAATTCAAAAGTTCAAAAATATCTCCATGTGTTTGTTTACTATGGTGTATGAACTTTTGTGCCTAGCAATGAGGTCTTCTAAAAATTACATTATTATATTTTCTATAAAGATATATAACTTTATATTATACAAACTAGGATATTATTTTCAGTCTCATTTTGAGGAGAAAATTAAGAAAACAATTTTCCCCACAGTAATAAGCCTTGCTCAACACACACACAGACACACACACAGCCTTACTTTAGCTGCAACAGGAAATTCTACTATAGGGTTATAAGGGCACAAGGTTCACAGAGTGCCCCAGATAATACTGTAGGAGTTTTTTGCTTTTCTCTTTATTTTCCTACTACTGCAGGAAATAATTCTCTCACAAAATAAAACTGATTATTTGCTTCAGCTGTGGAAAGCAAGGGGTTAAATCAAGGTAATACAGTTGGTACTAGTCTAGTTGGGTGGGGAGGATGTACTACTCTTCTGCTTGTTTCTATCTCCTCTCTTCTTTATTCATTTAAAAATCATCTTCTCACGTCTCTTTAACTAGAGAGGCTGTTAGTTGTGCATGTGTGCTTGTGTGAGTCTACCAGCATACAGGCTTTGGAGGGGGTGACTGTTTTGGATATTTGCTTGAGTTTTCAAATATCTATGTAAATACCAAGAGAGAATGTGATTACAGTAAAGCATCTGCTTTCTCATTTTGCAGAATCAAGTGTTTAAGCAACAAATCTGAAAAATATGTGTGGGGAAAGGAAGACATCAGGAGGGCCTTGGAGATTAGACTGTGCCTCTTTCTACAAATTGGCTAATCACTTTACGCTTTCCTCTTTTTCCTCTCACTCTATTTTCTTTTCACAAACAAACTGGGGAATATGCATACTTGGATGCATATTACACTTGATATCCCTGGCTCTAAAAGAATTAGTTCTAGATAGCACTTTTTTTTTTTTTCATGATGTGAGAATTGTTGTGCTTGCCTAAGACATAGACAGAGAGGTTTTAAATATTGAATCATTTGAATTCCAACCCTCTTTGCCAGCGATTCTTATGTGACTCTGAATGCATTCTTGTTCTTTAGTTAATGAATTAATATTTATTGGCTATACATTCCATGCTCTGCAATTTACATATTTTATCCCATTTCATCATAAAAAAGTGAGAAAACAGAAGCCCAGAGGTTGACAGTTATTCGGTGAATTTTTATCAATTGCCTAGTATGTACCAACAATGGCCCCAAGCCCTGGAGATAGAGCAGTGAACAAAACAAGGTCTCGACCTTCTTGGAACTAAAGTTCTTAACTGGCCCCAAACCATTAATTAGAAAACAGCAGAGCTGCAACTGAAATTTAACAATGAAGATGTAGGAAAGAAACATTTGCAAATTAAAGGCCATTGATGATCTAAGTGAATTAAGATTCAGAGATCCACACATGTACCATCTCCCTCCCCCATCCTCCCCAGCTACACTGTAATCAAAACAGCAGAGAAATTCGAAGAATGTATGCAAGTGCATATTTGTAACATGAAGCCTGCCTCTCATTATGGTTGTGTTCAACTGTAAAGAAGTAAATAGTTGCTCAGGGAGAAGATCCAGCAGCAGGTTAAAGAAAAATGATTATTTTAGCTTTAACATTTTAAGCTTTTAACTCTTTCCATTATTTAGAGATAAAAAAAATTTAATCCCCATACTTTGTATACAAAAATAATCTAACTGGTTTTGCAGAGCAGCTTGAAATCCTGTCTAGATATATTTTATTTACCTAAGTATATGCTTTTTTGCTTGTTCTTTTAAATTCCTTCAGGAGAAGATTATTGCTTAATTACAATATTTATAATGATCTGAGCCTTTTAAATGGTAACTTCATTCTCTTTCACCTTCCAATTTGTCTAATCTTTACTTCTTCTCCCTGTAATTAAACTGATATCAATCGTTTGTCTCATGATTTCCTTTTAATTCTGTTCAGCCTTTTTATTTTTGATTGTACCTGATCTTTCTTATTTTCCATTTCTTGTCATTTTAGTCAAGCAATTTATCCATTCTGGTATATATTATGACTCAGAAATAGGGAAATATGTTTGTTCCGTCAGTAGATAGAAACCAATTGATGTTAATCAATTTCATTAATTTTCCACTTGCAGAGCTCCTACTGTGGGAAAAGTTTATATAGACTTCAAATTGGAAAATACAAGGAAAATAAAACATGGTTCCTGAACCAAAGGTGCTTACATTTCCTCTCAGAAAGGGACTAAGATATGTCCATATACAACTCCATAAAATATACAGTGGGGTGTATGATAGATTCCATGAGAGAAATACAAATGATGTCTTACTGAAGTCCAGAGGCTGGAGGTAATATTTGTTCGGGGGGCAATCAGAGAAGGATTTATTGTGGTATTTAAGGAATTATTACAATGAACATTATTATCAGTATCATTTTACTAGTATGGAAACAAAAGCTTAAGTAAATGTGACTTGCTTAGGTCTTCTGACTAAATATCACTATCTTTTCTGATAGTTATATTCAAGGTAGTTTTGACAAATTTTGATAACTGATACTGCTGCTGCTGCTGCTGCTAAGTCACTTCAGTCATGTCCAACTCTGTGCGACCGCATAGACAGCAGCCCACCAGGCTCCGCCATCTCTGAGATTCTCTAGGCAAGAACACTGGAGTGGATTTGGGATTAAAAGAAGAAAGTCAAATATGACAAGTTTTTCAGTTTGAGACACGGGGAACATGGTAGCCCAATTAAAAAGTAAGAAGTAGGGGAGAAGAGAAGCTGGTTTGGAAAAGGGGAAGATTGTCAGCTCTGTTTGGACCAGTAACATTTGAGGTGCATGCCAGGGAAGATGTCCAACAGGCAGTTAAAAAGTGACTTGAGAAAGGGCACATTTGTGATAGAGACACAGGAGTTGATGCCCAAAAGGCAGTTAAAAATGGACTTGAGAAAGGTCACATTTGTGATAGAGACATAGGAGTTCTTCCTCTTAAAGTTACCTTCATAGCTATGGGAATGAGTAAGATCAATGAGGGATAATAGAAAGGGTTGAGGTCAGAACCTAAAATGTCTACTCGAAAGGAACAGAAGGAAGGAGACACTTTCACAGGCAAAGAATCTGTCAGAGAAGAATGTGAACGCTGAATAATTGAAGCAAATAGAGTAAAGGGGTGGTCGACCATCTCAAATGACCAAAGGACCAAGAAGGGTGAGGTTTGAAAATAGAGTTTGACCATTAAGAAAGTAATGGTGATGTTTGAGAGAGCAGTTTAGGTATATATATGGAGGCAAAGTCCAGATGCAAAATGTTAGTGGATGACTAAATCAAGAAATGGAGATAATAAGTGAGGTTACTTTCCTAAAAAGGATATTGGTCAAAGGAAGAGAGACAGGATGGTAGCTAAAGGAGTAAATAGAATCTTGGAGACCCAAGAGATTTATAGACAGAAAGAAATAACTAATAGGAAGGAAAAGTAAAGATGCAACAGAGAAAGGGAAGAAAGGTGAAACAATTCTGGAAGAGTCAAGAGTGGATAGGATTCCAGGTACAGATAGAGAAGTGACTTCCAGATAAAAGAGGTATATGTTATTACATAATGAGTGGAAGGAGCAGAAACTGAGATTTTTGAAGTGGGGCAGAAAATGGAGGAATTACACTGGATATGTTGCAGGAAGGGGGACCCCTTCCAGGGCCCGAAACCTCTTTTCTAACACTTGGAAATAAATTGTCCGAGGAGACACGTGTGCTGACAAAGCAAGAGATTTTATTGAGAAAGAGCACCCAGGTGGAGAGCAGGAAAACCCAAGAGAACAACTCTGCCACGTGGCTCACAGTCTTGGGTTTTATGATGATGGGATTAGTTTCCTCGTTGTCTTTAGCCCATCATTCTAACTCAGAGTCCTTCCTAGTGGTGCAGCTAAGATGGATGCCAGCGAGAAGGATTCTGGGAGCTGGTCGGACATGTGTTGTCTCCTATTGACCTTTCCCTAACTCTTCCAGTTGGTGGTGGCTTATTAGTTATGTGTTCCTTACGAGGATCTCCTGTCATAAAACAGCTCGTGCAAATGGTTACTATGGTGCCTGGACAGGGTGGGAGGTTTCAGTGTGCTTCCCCTAACAGATAGATTGGCTTGGTTTTCTCAGCGAGTATAAGGAGAATGAAGGAACATGAACATGGGGCACTGAAGAAAAGAAAATGATTTGTAACCATAGTTACAGAGAACTTAGTGAGTACAAGTATGACCATGAATGTTGGAGAGCCTTTTAAAATTGGTTAACTTTGTACTGAGCCACATCAGCAAATCTTTATTAAAATGTTCTCCAGCAAGGTTTCATGGCCTGGGAACAGTAAAGTAGATGCTGGGGATTATGTACTTTGTTAGATGTGAGAATTATTCTCAGAGGTTCTAAAAGTAACAATTAAACACCTTTGAAAACACCTGTTAATTTTTCAGGTGGATTTGGCACCAATTCAAATGTACAGGTAGAAAAAAAAAAAAAAAAGCTGCCAAAATAGTAAAACTATTAACTCATCTGTTAGAAATCCAAGACTTCTGATTAATTTTGCTGACCTTTTTTATGCAAAGTGATTTATTAATATTAATATTTGGTTTTTCTGATAGAGTGGGACTTCCCAGGTGGCTCAGTGGTAAAGAATCTATCTGCCTGCCAATGCAGGAGCTGAGAAGATGCAGATTAGATCCTTGGGTCAGGAAGATCCCCTGGAGAAGGAAATGGCAACTACTCCAGTATCACTGCCGGGTTAAATCCCATGGTCAGAGGAGACTGGCAGGCTACAGTCCATGGGATCACAGAGTAGGAAATGACTGAGCATGCATGCACACACTCTGATTGATTTGATGAAAATACATTTCCGTAAATTTAGAGGTTTTTCTTTCAGTAGGTCATTTAAAATAAGTCCAACTTACAGTTTAGGGAGACTCAACACTGCTAGCACCCAAGTCATTTTTCTTCTTAAAAAATAATAATGGCTCAGCTTTCAGAGTAAATTTTAGTTCACAGAGAAGAAAATTTATACTTTTGCTAAATGTTCCCCTTTTCAGATCAGATCAGATCAGATCAGTCGCTCAGTCATGTCTAACTCTTTGCGACCCCTTGAATCGCAGCACACCAGGCCTCCCTGTCCATCACCAACTCCTGGAGTTCACTCAGACTCACGTCCATCGAGTCAGTGATGCCATCCAGCCATCTCATCCTCTGTCGTCCTCTTCTCCTCTTGCCCCCAATCCCTCCCAGCATCAGACTCTTTTCCAATGAGTCAACTCTTCGCATGACATGGCCAAAGTACTGGAGTTTCAGCTTTAGCATCATTCCTTCCAAAGAAATCCCAGGGCTGATCTCCTTCAGAATGGACTGGTTGGATCTCCTTGCAGACCAAGGGACTCTCAAGAGTCTTCTCCAACACCACAGTTCAAAAGCATCCATTTTTCAGCACTCAGCCTTCTTCACAGTCCAACTCTCACATCCATACATGACCACAGGAAAAACCATAGCCTTGACTAGATGAACCTTTGTTGGCAAAGTAATGTCTCTGCTTTTGAATATGCTATCTAGGTTGGTCATAACTTTCCTTCCAAGGAGTAAGATGCTTATATCCTTAAGACAGAAGTTCATATCATCCCTTTTCATCTAATCATTTGTTAATTCACTATAGAGTATTCAAGATGGATAAAGATCCTACCCTCATCAAGCTTACTTTTGTATATTTTTAAACTTGATATCTTAGAAAAGTTCTATCAAGATTCTCATAAATTATTTTAAAATTCAGTATTGATTTTGAATATTACTGTATTAATCAATTAATTTTTGTACATTGCAATGACAGATTAAAGGTAATTTAGCATACATTATTTTGCTTAGCATAAAGTAGTACCCTGCATTACTATCCCTATGAAAAAGGGACTGAGCCTCAGAGAAGGAAATGTAGGTAAGAGAGGCAGAACTGAATGAATGTTTTATTAGTCCATAATTTTTTCTATTATACTTTGAAAGTGAAAATGTGAAAGCTTTAGTCACTTAGTCACATCCAACTCTTTGCAAAAAGAGCCTGCCAGGCTTCTCTGTCCATGGAATTCTCCAGGCAAGAATACTGGAGTGGGTTGACATTCCCTTCTCCAGGGGATATTCCCAACCCAGGGATTGAACCCGGGTCTCCTGAATTGTAGGCAGATTCTTTACCATCTGAGCTACCAGGGATATTTTCACTAATTTTAATAATCAAATCCAATAGATTTGTAGTAGTTCAAATCCAATCTACTTTGTAATTCTTACCTGTTGACCTCCCTGAAGCATTTATACCTTCACTCACCTTATTGCTTCCTGAAAATTTCTCTTCTTTTGACTATATGGCACTTTTCACTTATGATTCTCATACTTCTGAAGATTTGTCTAGTTATGTCCTTGATATTCTTTTGCCTTCTCAGCAATTGCATGGTTTTAACTACAACTTCTATGCATATGATTCTGAAATCTAGGACAGTAGTCATGAAATCCTCACCCATTTCCAGACATGTGTTTTCAACTGTGTGGTGTAAAAAAGTATTTTTACTAGTTATTTGCAGTAAGTTAACGTGTGTTTGGGCTTCCCCTGTGGCTCAGAAGTAAAGAATCTGCCTACAATGCAGGAAACACAGGTTTGATCCCTGAGTTGGGAAGATTCCCTGGAAGAGGGCATGCATGGCAACCCACTCCAGTACTCTTACCTGGAGAATTGGACAGGACTGAAGCGACTTAGCATGCATGCACATATGAGGAATACAAACGTGAATCAGACCTAGATTCTTACCTGGAGCACATAAAACTCCATGTGTCTCCACTTTTACTCTTTTGCTGTTATTGTTGTTGTTGAGACTGTTGGCCATATAGTAGATTCCTCAGGTTCAAGATCTCGGAGTCATAGTTGAAAAGTACTGTACTTAATTATGTAGGATAATTTTCTAACTGGTCTTCTTATCTGTATTATTTCCATTTACTGATTACTGTTTCTAAAGTGGACTTATGTCCGACTCTGTGCCACCCCATAGACGGAAGCCCACTAGGCTCCTCTGTCCCTGGGATTCTGCAGGCAAGAATACTGGAGTGGATTGCCATTTCCTTCTCCAGTTCAAATCATAGCCCTGTTTAAAAGCATGCAAAGGTATATCACTGTCTACAGAACCATGTTCCATCTGCCAAGTATATCCCCAGCATATACATTTACACTTTTCCAACCTTGGTGTCCTGACTTACTCTATTGTCTCCATTTTAAATACCATTTTCTTTCATCTCCTTATATTCAAAGCCCACCTAAACCTTCTCTCAAATGCTATTTGATCCAAGTAACCACCCCGAACGTTACCAGATGCAACTTGATTTTTCTTCTCCTGAATTCCATCCCATATTATTTCTCGGTACTTTTTATTGTCACTTGTCTCTTTTTACCTTGTATTATAAATATTTGTGTTCACATATTATCTAGACCAGGGATTAGCAAACTTTTCCTATAAAAGGCCATATAGTATGTATTCCAGGCTTTGTTGCCCACATAGGGTCTTGGTCTTCTTTCTTTTTACTCATAGTCGTTTAAAATATAAATATCATTTTCAGCTTGCATGCATGCATTCTAAGTTGCTTCTGTCGTGTCTGACTCTTTGCACCTCCATGGACTGTCGCCTGCCAGGCTCCATGGGAATCACTAGGCAAGAATGCTGGAGTGGGTTGTCATTCTTTTCTCCCGGGGATATTCACAACCCAGAGATCAAATCTGGGTTTCCTGCATTACAGGCAGATTCTTTACCATCTGAGCCACCAGGGAAGCCCATTACAAATATAGGCTGCTGGCTACAGTTTGAACCCTGATCAATATTCAGTCCGCCTAATAATAATCTAACTTTGATTCATTCCTTATAATACTTAGAAAACTATGTTGCACATAGTACGCTCTGAAACGTGTTACATGAATGTAAACATGTCTTATGTGTATCATCAAAGAGGATGGTTTTTTTTTGTTGTTTTTGTTTTTGTTTTTTACAAAAACAAACACAAAATAGTTCCTAGGGTAATTTTAAAAAATATATCCATTTTTCAGTTCAGTTCAGTTCAGCTGCTCATTCGTGTCCGACTCTTTGCGACCCCATGAATTGCAGCACGCCAGGCCGCCCTGTTCATCACCAACTCCCGGAGTTCACCCAAACTTATGTCCATCGAGTCCGTTATCCTATCCAGCCATCTCATCCTCTGTCGTCCCCTTCTCCTCCTGCCCCCAATCCCTCCCAGCATCAGCGTCTTTTCCAATGAGTCAATTCTTCCCATGAGGTGGCCAAAGTACTGGAGTTTCAGCTTTAGCATCATTCCTTCCAAAGAAATCCCAGGGCTGATCTCCTTCAGAATGGACTGGTTGGATCTCCTTGCAGTCCAAGGGACTCTCAAGAGTCTTCTCCAACACCACAGTTCAAAAGCATCAATTCTTCGGTGCTCAGCTTTCTTTACAGTCCAACTCTCACATCCATACATGACCAATGGAAAAGCCATAGCCTTGACTAGACAGATCTTTGTTGGCAAAGTAATGTCTCTGCTTTGAATATGCTATCTAGGTTGATCATAAAGTTCCTTCCAAGGAGTAAGCATCTTTTAATTTCATGGTTGCAATCACTATATGCAGTGATTTTGGAGCCCCCCAAAATAAAGTCTGACACTGTTTCCACTGTTTCCCCATCTATTTGCCATGAAGTGATGGGACCGGATGCCATGATCTTCGTTTTCTGAATGTTGAACTTTAAGCCAATTTTTTCACTCTCCTCTTTCACTTTCATCAAGAGGCTTTTTAGTTCCTCTTCACTTTCTGCCATAAGAGTGGTGTCATCTGCATATTTGAGGTTACTGATATTTCTCCCAGCAATCTTGATTCCAGCTTGTGCTTCCTCCAGCCCAGCGTTTCTCATGATGTACTCTGCATATAAGTTAAAGAAGCAGGGTGACAATATACAGCCTTGACATACTCCTTTCCTATTTGGAACCAGTCTGTTGTTCCATGTCCAGTTCTAACTGTTGCTTCCTGATCTGCATATAGGTTTCTCAAGAGGCAGGTCAGGTACTCTGGTACTCCCATGTCTTTCAGAATTTTCAACAGTTTATTGTGGTCCACACAGTCAAAGGCTTTGGCATAGTCAATAAAGCAGAAATAGATGTTTCTCTGGAACTCTCTTCCTTTTTCCATGATCCAGCAGATGTTGGAAATTTGATCTCTGGTTCCTCTGCCTTTTCTAAAACCAGCTTGAACATCAGGAAGTTCACGGTTCATGTATTTCTGAAGCCTGGCTTGGAGAATTTTGAGCATTACTTTACTAGCATGTGAGATGAGTGCAATTGTGCATTAGTTCGAGCATTCTTTGGCATTGTGTTTCTTTGGGATTGGAATGAAAACTGACCTTTTCCAGTCCTGTGGCCACTGCTAAGTTTTCCAAATTTGCTGGCATATTGAGTGCAGCACTTTCACAGCATCATCTTTCAGGATTTGGAATAGCTCAACTGGGATTCCATCATCTCCACTAGCTTTGTTCATAGTGATGCTTTCTAAGGCCCACTTGACTTAACATTCCAGGATGTCTGACTCTAGGTGAGTGATCACACCTTTGTGATTATCTTGATCATGAAGATCTTTTCTGTACAGTTCTTCTGTGTATTCTTGCACCTCTTCTTAATATTTTCTGCTTCTGTTAGGTCCATACCATTTCTGTCCTTTATCGAGCCCATCTTTGCATGAAATGTTCCCTTGGTATCTCTAATTTTCTTGAAGAGATCTCTAGTCTTTCCCATTCTATTGTTTTCCTCTATTTCTTGCATTGATCGCTGAGGAAGGCTTTCTTATCTCTCCTTGCTATTCTTTGGAACTCTGCATTCAGATGCTTATATCGTTCCTTTTCTCCTTTGCTTTGTGCTTCTCTTCTTTTCACAGCTATTTGTAAGCCCTCCCCAGACAGCCATTTGGCTTTTTTGCATTTTTTTTCCATGGGGATGGTCTTGATCCCTGCCTCCTGTACAATGTCACGAACCTCATTCCATACTTCATCAGGCACTCTATCTATCAGATCTAGGCCCTTAAATCTATTTCTCACTTCCACTGTATAATCATAAGGGATTTGATTTAGGTCATACCTGAATGGTCCAGTGTTTTCCCCTACTTCCTTCAATTTAAGTCTGACTTTGGCAATAAGGAGTTCATGATCTGAGCCACAGTCAGCTCCCGGTCTTGTTTTGCTGACTGCATAGAGCTTCTCCATCTTTTGCTGCAAAGAATATAATCAATCTGATTTTGGTGTTGACCATCTGGTGATGTTCATGTGTCGAGTCTTCTCTTGTGTTGTTGGAAGAGGGTTTTTGCTATGACCAGTGCATTCGCTTGGCAAAACTCTATTAGCCATTTTCCTGCTTCATTCTATATTCCAAGTCTAAATTTGCTTGTTACCCCAGGTGTTTCTTGACTTCCTACTTTTGCATTCCAGTCCCCTATAAAGAAAAGGACATCTTTTTGGGGTGTTAGTTCTAAAAGGTCTTGTAGGTCTTTATAGAACCATTCAACTTCAGCTTCTTCAGCATTACTGGTTGGGGCATAGACTTGGATTACTGTGATATTGAATGGTTTGTCTTGGAAACGAACAGAGATCATTCTGTCGTTTTTGAGACTGCATCCAAGTACCACATTTTGGACTCTTTTGTTGACCATGATGCCTACTCCATTTCTTCTAAGGGATTCCTGCCCACAGTAGTCGATACAATGGTCATCTGAATTAAAGTCACCCATTCCAGTCCCTTTTAGTTTGCTGATTCCTAGAATGTTGACGTTCACTCTTGCCATCTTCTGTTTGACTACTTCCAGTTTGCCTTGATTCATGGATCTAACATTCCAGGTTCCTATGCAATATTGCTCTTTACAGCATCAGACCCTGCTTCTATCACCAGTCACATCCACAACAGGGTATTGTTTTTGCTTTGGCTCCATCCCTTCATTCTCTGGAGTTATTTCTCCACTGATCTCCAGTAACATATTGGGCACCTACTGACCTGGGGAGTTCCTCTTTCAGTATCCTATCATACTGCCTTTTCATACTGTTCATGGGGTTCTCAAGGCAAGAATACTGAAGTGGTTTGCCATTCCCTTCTCCAGTGGACCACATTCTGTCATACCTCTCCACCATGACCTGCCTGTCTTGGGTGGCCCCACATGGCATTGCTTAGTTTCATTGAGTTAAACAAGGCTGTGGTCCGTGTGATTAGATTGACTAGTTTTCTGTGATTATGGTTTGTGTGTCTGCCCTCTGATGCCTCTTGCAACACCTACTGTCGTACTTGGGTTTCTCTTACCTTGGACATGGGGTATCTCTTCACAGCTGCTCCAGCAAAGCGCAGCTGCTGGTCCTCACCTTGGACAAGGGGTATCTCCTCACAGCCCCCGCTTCTGACCTTGAATGTGGAGTAGCTCCTCTAGGCCCTCCTGCGCCGGCTGTGACAGACCATATCCATTTTTTTATTTAATAATATCCATTTTTAGATTTAATAATTTATTAGGTAGCCAAAATGAGTCACTTATACGTTTGTTTTACCAAAGTATCTCAGGAACATTTAGATAGAGCACTCTTTATCCAAACATGAATACAAGAAATATATATTTTGGGTTCAAGAGTGCCTTGCCTTCTCAATAACCAGAACAACCAGTATTTTAGTTCAATTGTTCTAAAATTTTTTTAAATAGCCGACCACAAAAATGCTGTCATATTTTGTTGATTTTGAAATGGTCCTAAACACATTAACTGGTAATGGGTTTAGCAAATCCCCTTCTATACTGTTCCTCTGTATTGCAAAAAAAAAAAAAAAAAAAAAAAAAGGATGCAATTTTTGGTTTGTAACAAAATAACCACACCCACCCACCCCACCCCACCCATATAAGTGAAAAATCATAAAAGCCAAAAGAAAAGAGAAGAGTATAGTACACATTACAATTATTTTGGGCTCCTGGTCTGATTCTTATTAGCCCTTCCCTGGTTTCTTTCAGGTCTTGGACATGTCACCAGCCTTTGTTCCATTGCCTGACATATTATAATCATAAGAAAGAATTGTACACTACATTTCATTTCAAGGGCACCCAGATTGAATTCCAAAATAATAATAATAATAATAAAAACTTTAATATAGGCTCAGTGGTGCCAAATTATGTTTATTTTGCATTTCCCCAAAGATAGTTTCACATCAAAAGAAACTTTCCAGTAAACCCAGTTTAGATGTGGTTGACCTCATGCCTGTCTACCTCTATAGGAAACATTATATTTCGCCTTAGAAACAGAAAAAAATCTTTCCCACCCCTTTCCAACTTCCCCAAACACTGTTAGGCCTAGTAAAATGTAGTGGGAAATACAGATTATTCTGTTTGAGAAAATATATTATTTTTATTACTACGTCCTTATATTTCTCAGAACCTTATTGGGATGTGATTTCCTTTTTTCCTAACGTCTGCCACTACCTTGGTGTTTATTGGAGAATGCATATTTGCTTAAGTTCAGTTTCTTCCAAAAAGTTAACCTGCAAAGCAAAATGCAACTTTTACTGTCTTTGTAGGAACCTCTGTTGCCATTCCTAAGAGGAGGCCATTTCTTTCCAGGAAATAATGTTATTTATGAAAAAACCATAAGAAAAGTGGAGAAGCTAAATATGGATCAGGTATGTGAAATTTGTTTTAAGGCTTATTTTATAAGTGTATACTTTTGAATTATAAATATTTTAATAGAGTTAAAATGACATTCAATTTTCAAGTGCCAGGTGAGACCACTATTAGTCATAATAATACTTCTTTATATTTACAGCCCTTCATATCATCCTTAACAATTTCATTTCCATTTCTTCATTTGAAGTATTGTCCCCATTTTACTGAAAGAGAAACTGAAATGAAGACATGCCCAGTCATGGAAAAAGTTAATGGTAGAATCTGAACTTAATATAGATATCTCAGTGTTTTGTACATTTCTTTTAAACTAGGCTCACAAAAATAATAATTTAAAACATTGTAATTTTTTATTAATTAACTTAATATGAAATGAATTTCTAAATGAGCACTATGAACAGAAGGGAAAATACTGTATACTGTAAAAGATCTAGAAAATGAAAGCTTGAAGTCAGGTTTTTGAAATTCCATTAAGCTTAACTGAGACCAAGTACAGAGTAGAAAACTACAACAGGGTAATGGTAATTCCATGGCATTTAGAGCTCCTCCCTCCTCATGCCCTTCCATCCTTAAAACAGAGTTGTTACTGAAACCAGTAGAGGTTTCACATTGACCTGCTCAATGGGTACAACCATGCTCAGGCCAGACAAAGCCTGGGATTTATCTCTTGAACTAGGTTAGTGCAATAGCTTCTTAGGCCTTCGGTAGCAAAGTACTGCAATCTGAGTGGCTTGAAACAACAGAAATTTATTGTCTCACAGTTCTGGAGACCAAAACTATGAAATAACCACATTGGAAGGGCCATGATTCCTCTAAAACCTCTATGGAAGGAACTCTTCCCTTCCTATCTCCTAGTTTCAGGCTTGGAGAATGCATATTTGCTTAAGTTCAGTTTCCTCCAAAAAGTTAACTTGCAAAGCAAAATGCAACTTTTACTGTTTTGTAGGAACCTCTGTCGCCATTCCTAAGAGGAGGCCATTTCTTTAGCCTCAGGCTTGTAAATGCATAATTTTAATTCTCCATTGTCACATAGCATTCTCCCTGTGTGTCTTCATGTGGTTTTCCCTCTGTGTATGTTTGTCTCTGTGTCCAAATTTACCCTTTTCATGAGGACACCAGTCATGCTTGATTAGGATTTATTCTAATAACCTCATTTTAACTTGATTACTTCTGTAAAGACCCTGTTTCCAAGTAAGTTCACATTCTGAAGTACTGGGAGTACTGGGAGTTAGGACTTAAACGATTTTTGAGGGGGAGATACAATTCAACCCATAACAGGTAGTTAAATATTATCAAATGAATTTTGATGACAAAATCATTTTTTCTCATATACAAATGAAACATTACAATATACTAAATTCTCCTTTTTCATTTTTCTTGGCATGAGAACATATCTTGTTTTTATTAGCATTTATGGGCAGTTGTTACCCAGTTCATTGGAACTAATATATTATTTACTCATTTGATACCCAGTAATAAAGAAATAGAGTAAGCTCTCAAAATCATAAACATCCAAATCTTTAAGATTCTGGTCTGCTTCAAAAATTGGATATAGTCTGAAGGACTTAGTATAGTACATATTAAACACATATTTTCCAGTTTCTGTATATTATGAGACAAAACAGAAAATTTTCATGAAATGTTAGTTTTTCAAAAGACATTTTCTTTAAGCTACTGGGTTATAACATCTGTTCTTTATCTAACTGAACTCCCAAAACAGTAAGCTTGACAATTTTAAATAGTAAGGAATTTGTTTTTTTTTTTAATTTAAATTTATTTATTTTAATTAGAGGCTAATTACTTTACAATATTGTATTGGTTTTGCCATACATCAACATGAATCCGCCACAGGTGTAAACGTGTTCCCAATCCTGAACTCCCCCTCCCACCTCCCTCTCCAGGTTCGATGCAAGATATAGTAAGGAATTTTCGAGATACATCATTTCACACTGCTCCCAACTTCTTGTTTCAAAGAGAATAAACAGCTTTTCTAAATCTTGGCCCCCAAAAAATATTGAATATCCTGTACATTATTATTGCTACATATCTGGAACAATTAAAGATGTGTTCAGTGACCATTGCTGCTAGTTACTATAATATCAACAGCTAAATTACTATTAACTTGACTATTTACTTTTATATGTCCACTATTCTTATTAATGACTTAAATGATTTGGGAGTTTTGGAACTGCCATAGGAGACTGCCTAAGGTAAAAAGGAACCATGCATATGAAAATACAATTGCTCTGACCTAGCTTAGTTTCCTCAGTGACAGAAACATAATGGGATGAACTGGATAAAGCTAGAGTCTGGATGAATCTGCTTAATGCCATCATGAAGTGAAGTGAAGTGAAAGACACTCAGTCATGTTGGACTCTTTGCGACCCCATGGACTATACAGTCCATGGAATTCTCCAGGCCAGAATACTGGAGTAGGTAGCCTTCCCCTTCTCCAGGGGATCTTCCCAATCCAGGAATTGAACTGGAGTCTTCTGTATTGCAGGTGGATTCTTTACCAAACTGAGCTATCAGGGAAGCCAATGTCATCATGAGACTAATTCAAATAGGACTAGCTTTTAGAAGATGGAACCTGTTCAAAAAAGAGGTCTTTATAATAGAAGGATGGTAAAGTAATGCCAGTGGCAAGATAATTATCCAATTTATATGAATCAAACCTGGGTCTCCTGCATTGCAGGCAGATTCTTTACCATCAGAGCCACAAGGGAAGTCTATAAATTGTACTCTGTGTGTTTTTTTTTCTTAAGCAAAGAAGAGAAATATATGGTAAGATATATGGTAAATTAGAAATGTTTGAACTTTTGTACATTAAAAACTCAGCTTGTGATATGTCACAAAAGTATGAGAAACATGAATATCTTGCTTCGGAAAAATAATTTTAGCAGTCAGATATGAGGACTGAAAACTGAAAACCTGCTAAGACTTCAGTGGTACCAGTTAGTGGTTCACAGGCCAAATAGGTTTAGGAAAACCGCAAGACATCTCAGATGGAGAGACTGTCAGCATTCCATCCAAGAGTCAACTGATACATTAATAAGGAAAGATGGTTGAGAAATGGGTTTTGTTTTCTTTACTGTCATTTCAAAGTTTTTCCTCATCTGTTAAAGGACACATTTCCACCACTCCCCCCCCCCCCAAGAGGAATTTTATTTCAGTAATGTACTAGCTCCACACTGGGTGAAAGTTTTCTCCAACTATCACCCTGACTTTTCCTAATCTAGTGTATAAAGGTATTTTGTAACATAAAAGAACAAAATTTTCATACCAAAAATTTGTACAAAAGCTAGATAATACACAGTCAGACTTCTAAACTGTAGAGATCTTAGTGCTAGTATATTTGTAAAGAAGATTCTATTTGAAAACAGCTTGGAGAAAATGATTCTATGTACTGATTCTGTGACCTTTATTTATATGTTTAACAAGGCAGTTCCTACTTGTAAAATGTGTTTCTTAATACATATTTTTTCCAAAATATTTTATATACATGAAAAGATATTTGTATACATGACAAAATTTCAAAGCATAAAAATATAAAAGGTACAAAAAGAGTGCAAAAATAGAAAATATATATAGTGCAAAAAATCCTCTCTGTCCTGATCCTCTTTTCCCTCAGTTCCTCTTCACAGAAGCAGTCATTCTTAATGTGTTTTTGTTCTATGCATGTATTTAAAAGCAGTTGTATATGTTTTTAAGTATACATTGTGTACATTAAAAATATACACAAAGAGTATACTATATTCATTCGTATGCATATTGTTTCTTCAATTAATACAGTTTTAAAATTGTTCCATATAAAAATTTTAAAATTTGAAGTGCCTTACTTCATTAACATAGGTCACCTTTTCACAGTCAAAAGGAAATAGAGCATTGAACTTATACTTTCAAAGTTAATTGTATGTGCATGAATGTAGCATTATGATTCAAGCAGAGCATTTTTTCTTTGGGTGAAAGTTTTTTGAAAACTGGTTTTCAGGTATCTGTTTCCAAAATAGAATAGAACAAAATAACATAGAAAATTCAAACATACCTGAATCTTCAAAACTAAAATAATCAGATATCTTTTCTTATTCTGTGCTCAACACTTACCAGAAACAAAATCACAGTAAATAAGCAAGCAGATAACAAAGATTTAGTTTAAAAACAAGTTCCAAAATACTTTGAAGACAGTACAAATTCAGTCTAATGGTCTGAATGAACTCTGAGCAAGAAGTCATAAGTTCCAGACCCAATTTTGCCATTAATTATATCATCATAAGTAAATTATCCTACCTCTCTGGACCTCATGGTCTTTTTTTTTTTTTTTTACCTGCAAAAATAATGGGGTGATTGATGATTAAGTTGATGATGATGACGATGACAATGATAAAATTTGATAATGATAATAAATGTTAATTCCCATCTACTTTATACTTGGCACTCTGCAAACATTAGTTAATTTACTCCTCACAGTAACCCAATGAGGTACATACTATCTCCCCTTTACACATGAGGAAACTGAGGCTTATAAAAATGTGTGTACAATTTCTCAAGATCACAGAGTTAATGGTAGAATCAGAGTTAGAATCTATGTTTTCTGGATATGAAGGTTCAGTTACTGTTTTCCAATCTTTTTTCTTAATTTATGCTTGATTTTCATAAGTGTAAGAACTTCACTTGCCCCCACTGTGATTCTATTATGCTTCTGACATTTAAAGTCACTTAATATATTATTTTCTAATTTATATCCATCATTATCTTCAGTATTATAGTATTATGCAATTAGATCCTGAAGTGCCTATTGAATCATGAATACTGAATTAATTAATTATTAATTAATATTAATTAAAATTAATATTCATTATAGTTTTAGTGTTAAGTGTAACTGGAATATTAACTTAATCAGAACATGCAATTCCATGGCCAACTTAGGTAAGTATTTGGATTGTCACAGCCACCTGATCAAATAAAAATAGAGTTCAGTACAACTTTTTTCCAATGGAATAATTGGAAAACTAATATATCACTTATTAAAACTATAAATCCTAGGGCTTAATTTATCTTGTGAAAGAACACATTCAATTTTTTAAAATGGATTTTCTTTTATTAATAATTTTTATTCTAAATATTTTTGGCTTGTGTATGTATTTTAGGAAAGCTATCCTCAGGTTCAGTGCAATCATCACATTGGTCAACAGCCCCAGATCATCCACTCTCCTCACTGTGAACAATCCCATTCTAGTCAGAAAATCCAAACCATCAGAGGAAGTGATTCAGTTTCTACAAACACTGTAATTGAACTGTGTCATGGTGGCTCAAACCATACACATGAGCAGGTAAGATTAATGAAATGATTCCTTGTAAAATTGAAATAATCTCTTAAACCCTTTTCACACTTCTGTATAGATACCCACATTAAATTTTCATCAAAATATTGATGGGTTATACCATGGGGATTTGTGTTTTATTATGGCATTTTTATTTTTATTTTTTTCGTAACAAGACCATCTGGATTTATTTCTCTGACTGGGTTCCCAGATGAAGAATACATAGAAATGATCATTCAGGACTAGTTCTTAAACTGGTAAACTCTTAGGCAATATTCTTATTCTTTAGGTAGAAAGAAATCTGAACAAGATAAGTGGCTTAGAAACTACTTACATCATAGGTCCTCAATTGTCGTTGTTTAGTTGCTAAGTCATGTCCAGCTTTTTGTGACCCCGGCACACCAGATCCTAAGTCTTTTACTGCAGTGCGCCAGGCTTCCCTGTCATTCACTATCTCCCAGAGTTTGCTTAAACTCATGTCCACTGAGTCAGAGATACTATACAACCATCTCATTCTCTGTTGCTCCTTCTTTTCCTGGCCTCAATCTTCCCAGCCTCAGGGTTATTTTTTCCAATGAGTTGGCTCTTCACATCAGGTGGCCAAAAGTTTTAGCATACTGGAGTTTCAGCCTCAAAATAAAATTTTCTATCTCTTCTCAGAACACAAAATAATTCAGGTATGTTAATACATTAAATCTATGAGGGAAGTTAGGAACTGATAAATGAATACCTAATTTCTAGCTGAATGGATCCAACAGTTGTACAACATTAAATATTTTCATGAGATATGATATTTAAATGAACAATGAATTAGAGTTGATATTTCTAAGATGATTGTAATGGTAACATTTCACAAGCTGGTAACTTTTATGTTTTCTTTGCAAATTTGGTATATTAACTCAGGTTATAATAGGCATACATTTTATTGTGTGTTTCATTAACAAGACAGAAACTAAAACTTAGTTGCTAAGAAGAAATCTGTTGGGATGCAATCATCAGTGACTAATTTATGTTCTGAATACTTTGGAAACTTGTAAACATCTGTTATATAGGTGTTAAAGGAAAAAAAGATGGTCTTGAATCTTGGGAAAACTAGCAATAATAACTGGAACTATGGAAAATAAATCATCATTTGTATGTTTTAATATTTTTTCCCAGTAAAAAATAACTTGTTCAACTGACCTCTCTCATAGGCAACTCATATGCAACTGAAAGACAAAATAAAAATAATAAGAAAAAATAAAGGACCCTGCCTATATAAGAATATGATTGCTTTATATTAAATATGCATGAGGTTATTTCTAAAGACTGAAACTTTGAGATAATGCACTTTGGCAATATTGGTAAAAACAAACAAAAAAGAACCACGAAAGATTTAAAACACATTTTTTTTCCAACTGATAAAGCCTAAAATTATCTTTTCCCTGAATATCATATCATGTATGGAAATACTGGCTTTAGAATTACTCTAATATGGTCCAGATGATCTTGAATTTCTTAAATGGGTTAGTAATGACAATTAGAAAGACATTTTTTTTAGGTTAAATTATTTGAAATTTTCATTTTTGTAGGTCAAAGTTCATCAGTTCAATATGTTACTTTGCTTCTGTTTCCTCATCATAAGATTCATCATCCATTTCTTACAGGGTTATTGTAAGAATAAATCATGTCTTGTATGTTAAGCACTTAACGATTGTTGAGTGCTGACAGTAAGTACTTAACAAATAGTAATTACTAGTTTACAGGAATAATTATTATTTGTAAGCATTAAATCTTCACACCAGGTACTATGAAAAATACAAATATCAGTAAGACATTGTCACATTTCTCTTAGGTACTTATTATAATAGGGGAAAGTGGCAAACATATAAAATATTATACAAAGCAAAGTATGTCTGTTATAAAAGGAACCTGCAATGAGCTTTGGGAATAGAAGAAAGAAGAAATTAATTTCAGCTGGAAGATGTAGGAAAGCTTTGCTGAGGAGGAAGAGATTGACCTGTGTATTGAAGAGTGAATAGAATTCCCATATGTAGTATGGTGTTGTATGGCATGGACATCCTAAGAGCAGGGAGTCACATGAAAAAAGTTATATATTTTGGAAAGTACATTTGGTGTTTCAGGAATAGTGGTTTGGTTTGTATGACAAAGGAGACATGGGATAAAGACTATTAGAATGTAAGATTAAAATGATATATTAAGGCCAGATCATGAGGCCATTGCCGTGGCATGATCTTAGTTTCTTGACCAAGGATTGAACATGGGCCTTCAGTTGTGAAAGCATGGAATCATAATCACTGGGCAACCAGAGAATTTCTGAAGGTTAAGTTTAAAATTTTGAACTTTATTTGGCCGGCAATGGAGAATGATTGAAGGTTATTAAGTAGGAAAATATTGATAGCTATGATTAGATTAATTCTAGAAGCTTTGTGCAAGATAAATTGAAATATTGATTAGTTTTATCTTCACAGTGTTCAGAATGAAGAAGATATCATTATTGCCTTTATTGTTAAGAGAAGAAAACTGAGGTTCGCAGAAGTTTTTACTTGCAAAGGCTTTGAATAGCTAGCATGTGATAGAGCCAGGATTCGTACATAGTTAGCCTGACTCCAGAGCTTACTGAGAGTTTCTTCTGGAAGTTGAGTCAGCAGTGTGGAGAGTCCTTGGTCAATAATGTAAACATGAGTAGGCCAATGGATTAAGAGTCTGCCACTGGAGAGGCTTTGGTGTTATAACAGAAAGTGGACTAGCTTCAGGGTAGGAAGATCTGAGTTCAAGTCCCAGCTATGTCCTTTTCAAGCTGTGTGTTCTTAATAAATATTAAATCTCTCAGAAATATCCTCATCCATAAAATTCTGTTAGTAATGTCTACCTCACAGAGTTGATGTAAAGACTAAATGAAAATATGTTTGATGTGCTTCATAAACTATAAAGTCTACAACATGAAAAATACCACAGAGAAGGATTTGCGGACAGAAGATTATTAAAAGATATTTCAGCAAAGTATAAAACTTGTTTTTGTTTTGTTTTTAATTAATGTATTTATTTTAATTGTAGGATAATTACTTTATGATATTATAATCTTTTGCCATACAAAGTGTAAAACTTAAGCTAAGATAATGACAGCGGGAATGAAGTGAGGGACAATTATCAGAGATGGGAACAATATCATAGGATTAAGCACCTTATCCAAAAGCAATGGTAATGCTATGATATACAGAATAGCCCTGGGAAGCTCAAAGCTAGTAATTTTCACCTATGTGGATAATATAGAATTGGCTCCATTTCTGGTCAAAGTGAGGATGGAGTAACCTGATTGTGCAGATCCCATGGGCAAAGCAGGGCAGAAAATGAATTGTCTCACCTAAGGTCTTTGGTGTTTACATGTTAGTCTTTCACATGAGTGGAAGAGTCTTTGAAGAGTAATAGAGCAGATGTCAGTTAGGCTTTTTTTCTTATACTAAAGGTTGACCCATTTTTAATTTGTGTTTAGAGTTAAATTGCAATTCAGAGGTCAAGGAACACAGACTTTAAATACAATTATTTGGGTTTATAAAACCTGATTCTGCTGAGCTGCGTGATCCTAGGTAATTGACTTTAACTGGACTGAACATCAGTTTCCATATCTATAAACAGGGAAAATCACACTTAACGTGCAGTGTATCTACAATAGAATTAAATGAGATAAAATATGTAAAGTATCCAGCTCAGTGCCAAGCACATAGTAGATGTTCAAATGAATGTTTGAATCTTTACATTTCCCTCCTCATACTGAGGCCCCAAATCCTTCAAAGCATCAAAATAGGAAATTGATTCCCATTGTAATAGTTTTCAGTTCAGTTCAGTCTCTCAATTGTGTCTGACTCTTTGCAACCCCATGGAATACAGCACGCCAGGCCTCCCTGTCCGTAACCAACTCCCAGAGTTTACTCAAACTCATGTCCATTGAGTCGGTGATGCCATTCAACCACCTCATCCTCTGTCATCCCCTTCTCCTCCCACCTTCAGTCTTTCCCAGCATGAGGGTCTTTTCAAGTGAGTCAGTTTTTTGCATCAGGTGGCCAAAGTATTGGAGTTTCAGCATCAGCATCAGCCCTTCCAGTGAATGAATATTCAGGACTGATTTCCTTTAGGATGGATTGGTTGGATCTCTGGCTGGCTATCCAAGGGACTCTCAAGAGTCTTCTTCAACACTGTAGTTCAAAAGCATCAGTTCTTTGGTGCTCAGCTTTCTTTATAGTCCAAACCTCACATCCGTACATGACTACTGGAAAAGCCATAGTTTTAACTAAAAGGACCTTTGTTGGCAAAGTAATGTCTCTGCTTTGTAATATACTGTCTAGGTTGGTCATACCTTTCCTTTCAAGGAGCGAGTGAGTGTCTTTTAATTTCATGGCTGCAGTCACTATCTGCAGTGATTTTGGAGCCCAAAAATATAAAGTCTGTCACTGTTTCCATTGTTTCCCCATCTATTTGCCATGACTAAATCTCCTTTAAAGTATCTTCCAAGAAGCATTAAAATATTTTTAAAAATCAAGTGTCCAAAAACCTGGCTTCAAAATATTTCAAATAAAACTAATTTTTGTATGTTTTCCATGGTTCTCCTTAGAAACATCATCATTTTGGTTTCAAATTCAGAACATCACTGATCACATTTCCTTTCTCGAGGACATTAAGAATAATGTGCTGTGATCATTTTCCTGCCATTAGGAAGGAACAGATAATTCCACATATGTTAGCCATGGTAAAAAGCTCAGCTGAACTTGTTTTAGAAGTTTTCATACAGGTGGTGTTTAAAGAAAGGCTCAAATAATTATATATATTGCACACACAACTCTTTTGCACTTGGCTTGAGACTTCCAAGGAAACTTTTAGAGTCATGGGAAGATGTAAATGGAAGAGTCCTGCTCACTGAGTGCTATTGCCAAAGAAACATTCTCCAACCTCTAATGTCTTTCTTCTATCATTTAAAAATTTAATTTTTGTCAGCATCAGGACTGCACAGATCTTAGTGTCAGGTACTTTCTTTTTAATTTATTTTTTAATTGGAGGAAAATTACTTTACAATGTGGTGTTGGTTTCTGCCATAATTATACTTATATTCCCCTCCCTCTTGAGACTCCTCCCTCCCCTACCCCCACCCCACCCCTCTAGGTCATCACAGAACTGCCTGGCTGGGCTTCCTGTGTGAAACAGCAACTTCTTACCAGCTATCTGTTTTACACATGGTAGTGTATATATGTTTATGCTACTTTCTCAATTCATCCCACTCTCTCTCCTGTTTCTGCCAAGTGTCCAGGAAGCTTGTTACAATATTTATTTAACATAAGCCATTCACTAATGATGGAAACTTAGGGCTGCTTAGCTCAATAAACTCAGCAGTTCTGCCTGTTCCCTCACTCAGTCACATGTGGCTCCAGTCCTTCCCCATCTTTATTGCCTTCTTCATCTCATTATTGAAAATGAGCATCTTTTGTGCAAAATTCTCTTCACTGCTATCCTGTCCCCAAGTTTAACTGGTGTCTGTTTTGGACTCATTTTTTTCTCCAACACCACTCTTGTCTATCTCCTGTTACCTCTTGCTCTTGTGCCCTTTTGAACTCTTGTTCTGTGACAAACAAATTTTTTTTTTTTTTACTCTTTAAAATAGTTTTTTTTTTTTTTAATCAAAGCAATGTATATAGATAGCTTAAAAGTTCAAATAGTATTAAATGGCATAAAACAAACAGCAATTTCCTGTCCCAACTCTTTCCATGCCTGCCTGATCCCCAGAGAACCATTTTCAACCCTTAACTTTTTTTCTTCTGGTGTTTACCTTCATATAGCTAAGTAGTATGAATATACCTATGCTGCTATTTTTTAATTCATAAATATTGTATATTATCTGTTGGTAATTCTGATACATAAGGATTTAGTTCTATAAATCCCCCATCTACCTGTTTCTATCCCTTTCATCATCTCAATATAGTTAAATCGCCATGTGGGGGACTAAATCATTATTCAATATTTATATTATTCTATTATTGCTTATGAAAAAAGTATTCACTGCTGAACCAATTTGTGTACTGTTTTGCTATTTTTATTAGTACAACTATTATTTGCTGGTGTTAATAATTCCCTAAGTTTTTTCATTTGTTTGGTTTTCTATGTATCTATTGCTGATTCTTTTCTCAGTACAATTTTATACAACTAAGTGATCGACTGTTTCTTCTCTTTAAAACCCTGCAATCCATATACACTGCTCCTCTTTGCTCATATTATCATTACTACTGATCTTCTAGTCACTCTTTCCATCCTTCAACAGTTTCACTGGCAGGCTTATAGGCTTCTTCCCACTTTTGCCTAACCCCTGCCCTGGAATCATCTGTGAGAACGTCACCACCATGAAAGATCACCATATGATCTTTCCTATGCTCTACCCTCATGGTTTTTCTTCACTGTTAATTTCTTCATTTCTACTACATCTTCAACTGTCATAGACTTTGGCCACTCCTTGAAACCTCCTCATCACTTGAAACTGTTTCATCTGGAATTCTGAATGTCTCATCACTTTCTTGCATCTCCTACTCCCCAATTTCCATTGAACCTTGCCCTTAGCAAGCTTTCTCACTCTCAGTTCCAAACCAGGCTGGTGTCCCTTGTCAGCTGATTCAACAATGCTCTTGCTAGAAAACCTTAAAATTGTTGTTGCCTTCTCTGATTAATCCTCACTTCACTGATCCCTTACTTTGGATAAACTGCCATCCACTTTCTTTGCCCCTAGATTTTGACTGCTTCATGTGTTAAAGTTCACAAACTAGGCTAATTTAATCTCATATATATTGTCTCTATCTTGCTGGACTCCTTCTGTTGCTAGGAACTCCTTTTAGTTAATTCTAATTATTTTGCCACCACGGTCCTCAATATCTAATCCTTACTTTTCCCACCCTCTTTGTAGTCCAGGTCCCACTGCTATTCTCTTATTCTCTGCAGGTGGCCTTGCCTTCTACTGAGAATGGGCAGTGGAAGTAAGATTTTATTGTGCACCAGAATCAGTTGGCAAGCCTGTTTAAATAAAGATCGGTGAGACTTGACAATTTGCATTTCCAAGTTCAATGGTTATCCAAAGTTTACTTGGTCCAGGTACCACGATTTGAGTTCACTATGTGAACTCCTTCAACACTCTGCTGCTGCTGCTGTTAAGTCGCTTCAGTCGTGTCCAACTCTGTGCAACCCCATAGAAGGCAGCCCACCAGGCTCCGCCATCCCTAGGATTCTCCAGGCAAGAATACTGGAGTGGGTTGCCATTTCCTTCTCCAATGCATGAAAGTGAAAAGTGAAAGTGAAGTTGCTCAGTCATGTCCTACTCTTCACGACCCCGTGGACTGCAGCCTACCAGGCTCCTCCGTCCATGGGATTTTCCAGGCAAGAGTACTCTACTTCATTGAAAAATTTCTCTGTACTTGGAGCAAACTTTTGATTCTTTGGATCTTTAAGAATTAAGAATCTAACTTCATCTTCAAGGTGACTCCCTTAGCAACCCTACCAACCTATTGATTTATGATCTCACTCTTTGTTTCCTTCATCTGCAAAAACTCTGAAGCAGGAAGGCATAATCATTGCCTGCCATTTCCTCACTACTCACACATTCCTGAACGCTTTGCAAACCAGATTTTAGTTTCAACTTTCTCCTGAAACTGCTTTTATTGACTTCTAAGTTGCAAATTTCACTTTCTTTTTTGGTTTCATTTTCATCTTACTCCAACTTGATGATAAGTGATTCTGTTGATCCATTGTATTCTTGATATTCTTTCTTCCCATTATACTATACTGCTGCTTCTAATTCTCAGACTTCATTCTTCTTTCATCAAATCTTCCCCAGAAACCCATCCTTGGCCTTCTTTTCCTTTCTCTACCTCTTCTCCCTTGACTATATGGTATAAAATCTTGACTTCTGTGACTTTTACATGATCACCTTTACATGGACAACTCTCAACATTTCCCTGCTAAGCTCTAATCCGTAATTCATTTATTTATTTGTTTTTGGCTGTGCTGGATCTTCATTGCTGTGCTTGGGCTTTCTCTAGTTGTGGCAAGAGAGGGTTACTCTAGTTGTGGTGTGCAGGTTTCTCATTGCAGTGGTTTCTATTGTTGGGGAGCACGGGCTCTAGAGCATGTGAGCTTCAGTAGTTGTGGCACATGGACTCAGTAGTTGTGGCTTGCAGGCTTAGTTGCCCCAAAGCATGTGGGATCTTTTCTGATTAGGGATCAAACTGGTGTCCCCTGCATTGCAAGGTAGATTCTTAACCATTGGACCACCAGGGAAGTCACTCTAATCCATTATTTTTTACTAATTGATCTCTCTACTTGATTGTCCCACAGTCATCTCCAATTAACCACATATAGCTTTTCATTTTATTCCCTCTATTAATGATATCTTCAGTGCTCTAATTACAAGACTTAAAATTTACTTTCCCTCTCCTTTGCCACCTCACACCTAATCAGTTATCAAGATTCTTCTTATATAAAATCACTCTTACATAGCTGAAGTTGTGTTTCCTTTGTATAACTCTTTTACCATTTGATCTGCTTTATAGCTCTTATCAACTGGTCAGTCTATTATATATATCAAAGTTATTTAGACATATATCTTAGCTCTTCTAAAAGACCATAAAGACCTTGAGAGAGGAGACAGTGTCTTATGTCTTTTTTTCAGTAGCACTTAAAAGTGTACCTTAAAACAGTACTTAGTAAGTTCTCAATAAATGTGTGCTGAATGAATGAAAGCATCATGCCACTGAGACCTTTTAAGTACTTCCTGTGTCTTGTGGGTATAGCTTTTAGCCTTTGGGTTAAGGAAAAAGTTAGAATGTAAGATAAATTACACTGAAAGAGCTACTTCATGTGTGTAGTGAGTTTTTCCACTGACTCTGCTTACATAATAAAGAAGTGGTTCCATTCCTTGAATAAATTACATACTAAGGAATGGCAGAATAAAGAAATGAAAGAGAGGTGGAGAAGAGAAAAAGTAGCAACAAAGATGGTTTCAAGAAGTTATGCATTAAAAATACATATTCATTTAAAATTAATGTATTTGGGATATGTATCTTCCATTTCATTGCAAGAAGTATTTAGAGTGGCTTAAAAGAACAAATTAGCTGTAATAGATCAGAAAAAGAAATATCAGGAACAGTATAAATATAAAGGAACAATAACTCCAGAAAGAAAAGAACACACAGAAATGCAGGCACAGAGTTCCATGCCACTAGTAAAAGTAGGCTAAAAACTTGGCTCTGAGATTTCTGGAAACCACAGGGAGGGAAAAAAAGAAAAACATGCTTAGTGACAAAATTCTCATTGTTCACAAGAAATAGCTAAATAAATTTTCAGTAGTCACTTGTATCATAGGAAAATATATTTTATTTTCCATTCAAAATAATTTAAGCTGTTACAAATGTTACAAATTCAATCACTGGTATTCATTATAAAATGACAATCCAGACCACCTACTTTAATTGGTTAGGAGTGGAAGAATCATCTTATTTCATTAAAAAAGAAAAAAATACCCAACCTATACATATACACCAAAAGAGGGGCAAGGACAACATTGACTGGCTTTCAATAAAGTTAATTTTAGTTGCTTTGTTAAAGCACCTCTTTCAACTAGTGTTTTTCCATCTATTATAGTTAATATTTAGCCCCAATGGCATATTTAATGACAACTTCCTCATGCAACAAATGTTTACTGAGCCTCTACTATGCTCAGTTGCTATGGTAGGAGATGGAATTAAATAAAGATATTAAAACTGAGTCTCTACTCTCTGGTAGCTGAGAGTTTGTAAATAATTTATAACCATCTCCTTCTCCTTTTTTATAATCATTATTCAAATAGCCAATTGTTCATATGTATTAGGTTAAATAAAGACATTATCTTTATGATGATTTTTACATGAGAGTTTAATAATTTACTCATCCCCGCTAAAGCAATACCTCCAGCAACTTTACAAAATAGGTAGTAAATTACCTACATTTTGCAGTTCAGAAAACTGAGGATCAGAGACATTAAGCAATACATACACTTAGCCTACAACTAGGAAATGGGAGCTCCACTTTGGGCTCAAATTTCCATTCTTTTTTCATTGCAACACTTTGCTGCCTAGGGTTACTCATAGAAAATTAAATCTTTATTTCAAGTACAGGATTGTTGTTATGAGTCAAGACTTCATTTTAGAGTTGTGATTGTTGTATAGTACATTCAATTCAGTGACAACATTTATTGAAAATCTTCTATGTACCAGGTACTATAAATGCAACATTTCTTTACTAAAATATCTGTGGACATTAAAATAGCACTAAGGATTTTCAGGACTAAAATCCTGACACTTTTTTTCCTGCTAGGATTTCTTCTTGTGCTACAAAATAGGAAGAGAACAATTACTGTTTTCTTTTTTGCCTTGTTAGCCATATGGCATGGTACATAAAATGAATTTCACTTCACAGTTTCAGTCTGAAAACTATTAAATGTCTCAAATCAAAGCAAAATTAATGAAGTGGTAATCTTATTTATCTACAAGTGTCACCATATCATTATAAGGTTTGCAGGATAGTAATATATACATTGTAAGCTTTTCTTAATAGTGATGTTTTCTGTTGTCACATAGCAAAAAGTTACTACACAAGAGGGTCTAGGCACAGAAGAACTTGTTAGCATGTCAATGACCTTTCAGAGGGTTAGGCAATCATGTATAATTCCTTTTATATAATATGGCATTTTAAGGACTTTTGAATCTGCTAAGCAACCATTTTAAATACATGAATGGTCTAGTGGTTTTCCCTACTTTCTTTAATTTAAGTCTGAATTGGGCAATAAGGAGTTCATGGTCTGTGCCACAGTCAGCTCCTGGTCTTGTTTTTGCTGACTGTATAGAGCTTCTCCATCTTTGGTTGCAAAGAATATAATCAATCTGATTTCAGTATTGACCATCTGGTCCATGTGTAAAGTCTTCTCTTGTGTTGTTGGAAGAGGATGTTTGCTATGACTAGTGAAAATTGGCAAAATTCTATTAGCCTTTTCCCTGCTTCATTCTGTACTCCAAGGCCAAATTTGCCTGTTACTCCAGGTATTTCTTGACTTCCTACTTTTGCATTCCAATTGACATATTTTTGGGTGTTAGTTCTAGGTCTTGTAGGTATTCATAGGACAGTTCAACTTAAACTTCTTCGGCATTAGTGGTGGGGGCGTAGACTTGGATTACTGTGATATTGAATGGTTTGCCTTGGAAATGAACAGGGATCATTCTATTGTTTTTGAGATTGCATCCAAGTACTGCATTTCGGACTCTTTTGTTGACTATGATGGCTACTCCATTTCTTCTAAAGGATTCTTGCCCACAGTAGTAGATATAATGGTCATCTGAGTTAAATTCATTCATTCCAGTCCATTTTAGTTCACTGATTCCTAAAATGTCAATGTTCACTCTTGCCATCTCCTGTTTGACCACTTCCAATTTGCCTTGATTCATGGACCTAACATTCCAGGTTGTTATGCAATATTGCTCTTTACAGCATTGGACTTTACTTCCATCATCAGTCACATCCACAGCTGGGTGTCGTTTTTGCTTTGGTTCCATCTCTTCATTCTTTCTGGAGTTATTTCTCCACTGATCTCCAATAGCATATTGGGCACCTACTGACCTGGGGAGTTCATCTTTCAGTATCCTATCATACTGCCTTTTCATACTGTTAATGGGGTTCTCAAGGCAAGAATACTGAAGTGGTTTGCCATTCCCTTCTCCAGTGGACCACGTTTTGTCAGAACTCTCCACCATGACCTGCCTGTCTTAGGTGGCCCTACATGGCATGGAAAGTCTGGCACTTGTGCTGTCTGGTCTGTACCATTTCCTATGGCAAATCACGGGGATTCTGCTCAGAACACCAACTCTTCCTGTCTTCCCTGCACTTAAAAACAAAGTACAGGATGCTGCCTCTGAAGTTTGACCCGTCTGGGCCATTAGTAGAGAGAGGTGTCTACTTTTTCTCATCACACTACTTCAAGGTTGGAAAGGTATCCATTCCTTCCCTGCCTGAGGATGCCCTCTATGGGGGCCACTTCTGGTATAGTTCTGCCCTCTGCTTAGTGCGGGAGTGACTGTGAGAAGATACCCCATGTCCAAGGGCAGAGAAGCCCCAGCAAGATGGTAGGCGATGGACCAGTGCCTCTTGTTGAAAGTGAAAGAGGAGAGTGAAAAAGTTGGCTTAAAACTCAACATTAAGAAAACTTAAGACCATGGCATCTGGTTGTATCACTTCATGGCAAATAGATGGGGAAACAGTGGAAACAGTGACAGACCTTATTTTTGGGGGCTCCAAAATCTCTGCAGATGGTGACTGCAGCCATGAAATTAAAAGACACTTACTCCTTGGAAGGAAAGTTATGACCAACCTAGACAGTATATTAAAAAGCAGAGACATTACTTTGTCAACAAAGGTCCATCTAGTCATGGCTATGGTTTTTCCTTTAGTCGTGTGTGGATGTGAGAGTTGGACTGTGAAGAAAGCTGAGCACTGAAGAATTGATGCTTTTGAACTGTGGTGTTAGAGAAGACTCTTAAGAGTCCCTTGGACTGCAAGGAGATCCAACCTGTCCATCCTAAAGGAAACCAGTCGTGAATAGTCATTGAAAGGACTGATGCTGAAGCTGAAACTCCAATACTTTGGCCACCTGATGCAAAATACTGACTCCTTTGAAAAGACCCTGATGCTGGGAAAGATTGAAGGCAGGAGGAGAAGAGGACGACAGAAGTTGAGATGGTTGGATGGCATCACCGACTCAATGGACATGAGTCTGAGTAAACTCTGGGAGTTGGTGATGGACAGGGAGGCCTGGCATACCTGTCCATGGGGTCCATGATATCCATGGGGTTGCAAAGAGTCGGACACAACTGAGGGACTGGACTGAACTGAACTGAACCATTCTTAGTAGGTGAAAAATGCATACATTTAATCCAGGTACTTAGTGGGGATAAATTTAATTAAGCAAATACCCTCTGCTACTATATTACTACTGCAGTGTTATTTGTGCGTTGATCACAAATGCTCTCTAGTCCTAAACAGCATTCTCAAAAATGTGTGCCACTAAGCTTGAAGGGGGCCAGGAAAGAAAATATAGATAATTCAGGTGTAATATGCAACTATTGTGTCTACTATCTGTAAGACTCTATGATTACTACCACTTAATATTGTAAATATGGTTGGTCAAAAGAATCATCTTTGAATATCAAAGTTTATATAATGTAAATGCTAGAAAAATAATTCCACTCCTGGAATCTCATAGACAACAAATAAAAGATAAAACCCCAGATTGGAAATAGGACACGAATTTCCAAGGCAGTAGTGAGATGAAGCCCATGGTTTTCCTTTACAAGGTACTTCCTTTCTACAGTTTTCTGAAAAATGACTACTAATTTGTCACTGGTTTTGCACTTAAACATTATTGCCTTGCCTTGGGTTTGCCGGCAGTAATTCTAATCAGAGGCTTTTCTAGCAATCAGAGACAAGGAGTTGGATGGCTTGTTCATTATTATGGCCGAATTGTGATCTGATTAAAGGTATTTGATGGATGCATGCTAAAGAATCTTTAATAATTTTTGTATTTTTTGTGAAATATCACATTTTGTGTATCTGGGAATAACTATTCTTCAGCACAGTTTGTATTCCTCCCTTGTTTAATATATGAAAATCTGAAGCTATTATCTCAGATCGACATTCAAGATAGCTTTCATTCTTCAGGCAGAAGAGTTGGTGTGAGATACTTTTATCTCAAGTATCTTATTAACTCAGTATTGTCCCAGAGAGAAAACATCCATCCATTAGAGCTACCATTATTCTGACTGAAAACATTCCTGTTTCATTGGGAGGCTCTCCGTCTTGGCTTTTCCAAGTCAACAAAAACATGGTTATGAGCCAACTCTAAAGGAAATGGCAAAACAAGCAGTTCCAATAAAACTAACATCTCCCAACCTGTGATTTAGTAATGAAAATATTGCTACCTGGTACATCATAGTTTTTGGTTGGGCAATTTCATTTTATTGAGCATAGTTCCATCAAAAGCTTAATAGCAGATGAGAATATGCCTTCTGTCTATCCTCTCCTCCATACTTTTGAACCCAACTGGGTTTTGGTTTTTACTGTATTACTTAAAAGTTATCGTGATTTGTGTACTGTATAAAACTAAGGAGGAATATACACACAAAGGAGTAAAATTTTGATTCCTGCTTTTCTACCCTGACAGCTGTTTTGTCAAAAGAACCATTCTACAATTTTAATGCTCTCACTTTTTCTCAAGCTGATTAAAATTTATTACCTGAACTTGAGTCATATTTTTCACAGTTTCACAATAAGAAAATCAAACTCATGACCATTTCAATACCTAGCCCAACTAACCTCCAAAACAATGCAGTTAGGGACAGTGTAATTCCCAAGTTGTTGAGAACACAAATACAAAAGGTCTTCTGGAGAGGTAATACTGTGTAGTAATTCTGTGTCCTGGACTCTGAGATTCTTTATTTGAGTGTCATACTGAAATCATATGAGCAAAAATTTTAGTAATGGTACTAATTACTAATGTGGGCAAAGAATTCTATATCCAACATGTTTACTAGTATACAAGGCAATGATAAGAGAATATTTGAGTAAAAATAAAAAGGAGATAAACACTTTAAGATAATTTGAAATATAAAATCAGTTAAAATGGAAAGGAAAAAAAAAGCTCCAAGGCTTTTGCAGCATTGTTAGGTCATTATAATCTGCTAAGAGAGAAAAATAGACAAAATACTAGGTGTATCACATTAATTTGCAGATTTTAACAAGGAGCTCAGTACTTGAATATTCTTGGCTAAAGAAATGCCCTTTTCTACTTGGGAATGTTAACGGGTTTGGGAAGGGCACAGAAAGGAAAGGCAGGAAGGCGTTATCTCACTAGCTAGCTATAGCAATGAAATAACCTGAGGGTCAGTGGAATGACATTGACACGACAGGTAAATTTTCCTTTTATCCAGTTAACTTTAAAATCTTTAAAATCATATTTGAAATTGTGTTTTTAGGCTACTCCCAGTTTGATGAATACATAAGGTCCATAGGAGAGAAATGCATGAATAAAACATGAAATCAAAAGTTAACAATTATTCAGAATAAAAACTTGCCTAACTTTGATCCTTACTTCCTTAGAGGGGTCTGTCACAGGAGAGCTCGCTGCCAAGATTTGGAAATCTAGGTAGACCTCAAAAGTCTGTCTCCAACTCTTACTACAAGTTCAATTTCATTACTGCGATTAGACTTACCTGAATTTAGGAACAGGTTGTAAGGGATCACCATTATGTTCTTGAGGAAGTGCTGCTTATACTCTTTTAGGCTTTTTTAGCCATTCTTAGGTAGCTACTTTAAGATAGAAACCTGTAAAAATTATTTTGAGAATCATTTGGCATTTGGATCTCTCGTAACCAAGTAGATGACTTATTTCATTTCAAAGATACTTACTGAACAACTATAGGGTGTTCAATCAGCAATGTGCTAGATACTGTGGAATATACCAGAAAGTATGATTCATTCTTTACTCTTAAGTTTATTTCTTTGGGTAGGAGAGGTTGCTGAGAAAACCAAACAATCTTATCTATGACCCTATTGATAATAATTTATGTTTAGGATTTCAAATCTCTCTGAGGTCTATGAATTTTCTACATTTAGCTGTGAGCTAGTTTTTCCCATGTCAGGTTGACTAGATATTCAGCTCAAATAATAAATGCAGTGAATCCAATAAGAAATAATGAAAACACATTGAATTGAGAAAGTTTATTTACTCTTTTAGCTGTGCTAGTAATAAAATAGATTTTAATTGACATATTCAAATCCAAATGAGATTAATTCATCTATAGTCAGTATAATTCAAATAAATCACATTTTCTTTTCCAACAGGGGACAGATGAATAAGCCATGTGATAATAATGAGCCATTCAGGGATTTTGATTTACTTGTTTTACTTTTTATTTAAGCATCTATATTCAAGAATTTTCATGTAAATTATTCATATTGAATTCATTAGATCACTTAGACTTGAGTGAAAATCTGAAAATGCCATTACAACATTGTTTTTTCTTTGAATTCCTCCCATATTGAAAAATGCATATGGCAGCTGCAAAGAAATTTTAGTGGCTTTATTTATGTGATGACTTTGTGATGTTACTTGTATTGATAGGCTATTTCACTTTTTTCATTTCACATCAAAATATCTGTGAACTTAGAAACACTTAATATTGTTTATAATAATAACTGGTGTTTTCTTTAGGTGATAATTCAGGATGACAGCCCTGAAAAATTGGACCCCAAATATTTTGGAGAATTGCTCGCTGATCTAAGCCGCAAAAATATGGATCTATATCACTGTTTATTTGAACACTTGCAGAGAATTGGAGGAAGGTACTATAAACATATCATTTGCCTTTATGTTGTAGCTTTCAAAAACTTTACAATACCCTGGTATTTTTTTAATATATTTTATTTTTTAAAGCAACTTTAGGTTCACAGAAAAACTTGAGTACATTTAATGGTGTAACAAGATAATTATATGAGCAGTTCAGTCATTCAGTGGTGTCCGACTCTTTGTGACCCCATGAACTGCAGCATGCCAGGCCTCCCTGTCCATCACCAACTCCCGGAGCTTGCTCAAACTCATGCCCATCAAGTTGGTGATGCCATCTAACCATCTCATCCTCTGTCGTCCCCTTCTCCTCCTGCCTTCAGTCTTTCCCAGCATCAGGGCCTTTTGAAGTGAGTCAGTTCTTTACATCATGTGGCTAAAGTATTGGAGTTTCACCTTCAGCATCAGTCCTTGCAATGAACATTCAGGACTGATATCCTTTAAGATTGACTGGTTGATCTCCTTGCAGTCCAAAGGACTCTCAAGAGGCTTCTCCACCATAGCAGTTCAAAAGCATCAATTCTTCAGCACTCAGCTTTCTTTATATGAGCAGATATCAGGAAATACTTCATTTTATTTATTTATTTATTTTATTCTTAATGTGCTTTTTCTTTTATTTTATTTTTTTGTGGGGAAAAAGTGTTTTTTTAATATAAATTTATTTATTTTCATTGGAGGTTAATTATTTTACAATACTGTATTGGTTTTGCCATATATCAACATGAATCCGCCACATGTTCCTCATCCTGAACCCTCCTCCCTCCTCCCTCCCCATACCATCCCTCTGGGTCATCCCAGTGCACCAGCCCCAAGCATCCAGTATCATGCATCGAACCTGGACTGGCAACTCGTTTCATACATGATATTTTACATGTTTCAATGCCATTCTCCCAAATCAACCCACCGTCTCCCTCTCCCACAGAGTCCAAAAGACTGTTCTATACATCTATGTCTCTTTTGCTGTCTCGCATACAGGGTTATCGTTACCATCTTTCTAAATTCCATATATATGCATTAGTATACTTTATTGCTGTTTTCCTTTCTGGCTTACTTCACTCTGTATAATCGGCTCCAGTTTCAGCCACCTCATTAGAACTGATTCAAATGTATTCTTTTTAATGGCTGAGTAATACTCCATTGTGTATATGTACCACAGCTTTCTTATCCATTTGTCTGCCAATGGACATCTAGGTTGCTTCCATGTCCTGGCTATTATAAACAGTGCTGCGATGAACAGTGGGGTACATGTGTCTCTTTCAATTCTGGTTTCCTCGGTGTGTATGCCCAGCAGTGGGATTGCTGGGTCATGTGGCAGTTCAATTTCCAGTTTTTTAAGGAATCTCCACACCGTTCTCCATAGTGGCTGCACTAGTTTGCATTCCCACCAACAGTGTAAGAGGGTTCCCTTTTCTCCACATCCTCTCTAGCATTTATAGCTTGCAGACTTTTGGATAGCAGCCATTTTGACTCACGTGAAATGGTACCTCATTGTGGTTTTGATTTGCATTTCTCTGATAATGAGTGATGTTGAGCATCTTTTCCTGTGTTTGTTAGCCAACTGTATGTCTTCTTTGGAGAAATGTCCATTTAGTTCTTTGGCCCATTTTTTGATTGGGTCGTTTATTTTTCTGGAATTGAGCTGCAGGAGTTGCTTGTATATTTTTGAGATTAGTCGTTTGTCAGTTGCTTCATTTACTATTATTTTCAGCCCATTCTGAAGGCTGTCTTTTCACTTTGCTTATAGTTTATTTTGTTGTGCAGAAGCTTTTAATTTTAATTAGAGGAGAACATAGGCAAAACACTCTCCGACGTAAATCACAGCAGGATCTTCTATCACTCACCTCCCAGAATATTGGAAATAAAAGCAAAAATAAACAAATGGGATCTAATTAAAATATCTCATTTTAAGAGTTAATGGACTTTATGAAAACCATCGAAGAGATCATACCAGCTCTTTTAGGGTCAAAAGAGAATTAAGTGGACCTTCTTTTCTAATGTACTTTGATGTCAAATGCTATCACTTGGGCAGGGAGCTCAAAAAAATTTGTTTAAGCTCCCTGTTTGTTTTTTAATTTGTTAATATCTTAATTTGTTTAAGATATTACATTGATGATATAAGATGCAATCCAATTGCTAACACACTACTGTTTATCTTCCATTGATGTGTGCTCAACATATGAAGACCAGAGTTTAATATACATTTAGGATTATATATTCTAATAAATATTACATATTATTTTAAAATTTTATATAAATATACAAATATTTATTTATAAATTGATATTATAACATGGTATTATACAATAATACATATTTAGGCATATAAACATGAACAATTTATCAACTATTCATGTGTAGATGAGAGCGTATTGTCATGAAATGAATTTCATGAACTATACTCCAAAAGTTGCCCTTACTACATAATCACATCATATACGTGGTCATCTGTCAGGCAAAACTTAGGAAAGCTTCATAAATTCCAAAAAACCTGGAGGATAAAAGAAAGTCAGTAGAATATTTTTCTAGTTCAGACTTCACCAACTTTAGATTCTTCTACTTCTTAGAAATCTTTAATCTCTTCTCTATCTCATTTCTTTCTACTTATTACAACTTTTTAAAATATAAATTTATTTATTTTAATTGGAGGCTAATTACCTTACAATATTGTTTTATTAGCTTTCTCCTCCCCAACTTTTCTTGCTTTTGTATTTATGATTGCAACCGTTCTCTTAACCCTCACCCTCAACTGCCTTGCCTCTTTATTGTATTGTCCCCCAACTTAGCAAAATTCCAACTCTGGATAGTCTAGTTCTCTGCCTTATCTATTGTTTTCTCTTTTCCTCCATTCAATACTCATTGCCCACTACTCCTAGAATTCAGACACTACCCCATGAGGGGTGTTTTATTTACCCTTGTTTCTTTGGTGCTTAGTGTGATGACTGGTTTACTGTGGCACTTAATAAATATTTGTTGAATGAATGAATGGTTTCTTTATGCTACATCCATGCAGTTGAGCACAGTTAGAGACAAGCACAGCTATTTATTTAAATTGGGGTCATTATTAGTTTCCATCTTTAGCTAAGTTCAACAAGGTTTTATGCTAATAAATATCCTCTCCCTTTATCCAAACAATTATTTCACACATTCATTCATTTGCATAAGGTCACTACCTTAAAAGCTTCCCCCTCATTCTGAATAGTCTATTGAGTGTTCACTGTCGTGCCAGACACTGTGCTAAGTGCTTTTTAAATATTATCTAGTTTGCACAGTAACCACAGAAAGTTTAAAATTGAATTCCCAAAGATAATAAGTTATTAAAATCACATAGCTACTAAGTGCTTGAGAGGGATTCAAACATTTTTGAGTACTCTTATACCTATAAGCCATGACTTGGCTTTTCTGCAAAGCCTTCCCTAGATACTGTTTGGTTTAAATTGTCTGCAATATATTTAACAATTTAGAGACACATAGCTAGTATAAAAGTATAAAAGGCTTTTATACTACTAGTATAGTAGTATAAAAGACTTTTCTGCAAAGCCTTCCCTAGATACTGTTTGGAACACTGTTAGGTGTTCCTCTTCTGTGTATTAATCATGCCCTGTGAATATTTTTTTTTAAGTATCACATTGTGAAATCAAGAGCAGATAGGGACATTCTTAAGTACCCTGATTGTAGATCTAGGGTTCGTATCCTGGGTTCATGTCCCAGCTTTTGTTACATACTAGATGTGTAGTATCAGGCAACTTGTTTAACCTCTCTGTACTTCAGTTTCTTCATCTATAAAATAGGGATTATAATAATAATGATACTCATTTCATAGATTTGTTATAAGCCATAAATGATTTATATAAGACATGTGCTTAGAAGCAACAAGAGCATCATGTGAGAACTTGGAAATTGGCCTACAAAATCAAAAACTCTGGGGTAAGGCCAAGTAACAAGCCCTCCAGAGGCTTCTAATACATGCTCAGGTTTGAGAATCACTGACCTAAGGCTACAAAAGTGACTCGGACTAGAACATATGGGAGAACCTTTTTACCTTAGGCAAATCACTTTTATACTAGCTATGTGTCTCTAAATTGTTAAATATATTGCAGACAATTTAAAGAAATTATCAACTTTTTGAGTCATCAAATTTGAAAAGGTTTCAGGATTTAGACCAATTTTACACTGCTCAAATTTTGCGTTAGATCAGTTATGCTTTTGTGAAGGATAGGACAAGTTAATATTTGTGTTTAGATTGTCCAAAACCCATTCAGAGGTCATGGCCTTGACAAAGTTGCTACTCAATAAAGGCTTATAGAATGAGAGATAAATAAATTCCAAATTTATTAGTCTCATACTAATTAGAAGTAGACAAAATAACTAAGCAAGCAAGTTAAATATTTTATAATGATCTTCTAGCTAAAAGTATAATCTGGGGTTTTGAAATAACTTCCTATCATTGAAGGTTTTGATAAATATACATGGGTGACCTAAATGTGTAATTAAACATTTCAAAACACTGAACTTAATTTCTAGAGTATCTAAAATATCAAAAAGAAAATAGAAAGTTAGTGTCTCCACATTAGTAAACACTCCAGAATGGAGACGATCTCATAAAATTTGGGGGCTTAAGAGTGTTTGCTTGTCAGAAGGTTGTCAGTTTCTTTCTGTTCATTCCTTCCCCTCCTTTCATCCTCTTCATCCTCTTCCTCTCCTTTCTTTGTTTTTTCCTTATTAGATTCCTTCCATCCTAGGAGATGAGATGCCATACAATGAGTGCCACTTTTTTTTTTTTTTTTCTGCCCACTGTAATTCTAGACACTATTATCTTGTACTGAATGGAAATGTAATACACATTGACCTTTCCACTTCCCAGCTCTGTTCTCTTTGTTTCCACTCTCTCTCTTTCTCTCTTCCACCCCTTTGGTCTCCACTTTTCTTCTTTCTAAATTGCAATTCAGCAATGAGTAAGCTGGAGGGTCAGGATAGAGAAAGGTTATCTTATGAAACCATTTTGGTTACATTTGTAAATTTCAGTATTATTTTCTGTTGATTGTTCCTTGTTTTGTTTCTTTGTTTTGTTTCCTTATTTGTAGTAAGAAGTGACTAGAGATGTGTTTACTAAGTTGGCATTGGAATTATAATTTTAAACATAAAAGGTCTGTGATAATTCCAGTTAGCATTATGACTCATATTTTAACTTGTTTAATCTGCCATACGCATGCAGCTGCTTTAGTAAGACACAAAAAAAGTAGAAGGGCTTCCCTGAGAACTCAGATGGTAAAGAATCTGTCTATAATACAGGAGACCTGGGTTCGATTCCTGGCTTGGGAATACCCCCTGGAGAAGGGAATGGCTACTCACTCCAGTATTCTTGCCTAGAGAATCCCATGGACAGAGGAGCTTGACAGGCTACAGCCCATGGGGTAGCAAAGAGTTGGACATGACTGAGAGATTAACAAAACACAACAACAAAAAATTAGAAGTATTTCATTTTTTTCACTAGGGACTCCCCACAATTTCTATTTTGGCCACCTAGGAAACACCACATACATATACATAGACAGTTTTGTATATGTACAATACATACATAGGCAGTCATGCCTTGGGAAATGAAGTCTTCAGTTCTCATTCTCCACATTAGCTTGTGTATTTTTATAAATGCATGCAAGAGGCTTTGCACAGTGAGTGATCCACTTACCTTTGTAAGGAATACTCATAAACACTTACATAGAAGGTAAAGAGCTAACATTACTAGCTTATATCTCTAAAATACTTTTCTATTGTACTTGACAATATGGCAGTTGTGTATCTATGATTTCCTAAGATTGTCTTACTTTAAAATATTTTGTTTTGCTGTCAGAACGTGTGTACTTGTTTTTTTGTTTGTTTGTTTGAGAAGTATGTTCACCATATGTATTTTGGGTCCAACATTTCCACTAAGGGCAGAAGGAACAAGTAGGCAAGAATAAGGTCTTGTCTGTTGCCACTGACAATGCTAGGACTATATCCTTCCCAGCTTTCAACATTTCCCCAAGAAGCCAGTGCTAGACTGGTATAACTACTAATAATCATCTTGAAGCATTTGTCTACCTCACATGGTTCCACAAAGAGCCTTCCAATACTCCTAGACAAACCCTCATTTTGATACTGGAAATTCTATTATCTCACTAAAATTTTGGTCATTTTGCTTAAGGCTCAGTTCAGTTCAGTTCAGTCGCTCAGTCATGTCCGACTCCTTGTGACCCCATGAATCGCAGCACGCCAGGCCTCCCTGTCCATCACCAACTCCCAGAGTTCATTCAGACTCACGTCTATCGAGTCAGTGATGCCATCCAGCCATCTCATCTTCTGTCGTCCCTTCTCCTCCTGCCCCCAATCCCTCCCAGCAACAGACTCTTTTCCAATGAGTCAACTCTTCGCATGTGGTGGCCAAAGTATTGGAGTTTCAGCTTTAGCATCATTCCTTCCAAAGAAATCCCAGGGCTGATCTCCTTCAGAATGGACTGGTTGGATCTCCTTGCAGTCCAAAGGACTATCAAGAGTCTTTTCCAACACCACAGTTCAAAAGCATCAATTCTTTGGCACTCAGCTTTCTTCACAGTCCAACTCTCACATCCATACATGACCACTGGAAAAACCATAGCCTTGACTAGACGGACCTTTGTTGGCAAAGTAATGTCTCTGCTTTTTAATATGCTATCTAGGTTGGTCATAACTTTCCTTCCAAGGAGTAAGCATCTTTTAATTTCATGCTGCAGTCACCACCTGCAGTGATTTTGCAGCCCCCCAAAATAAAGTCTGACACTGTTTCCACTGTTTCCCCATCTATTTCCCATGAAGTGATGGGACTGGATGCCATGATCTTCGTTTTCTGAATGTTGAGCTTTAAGCCAACTTTTTCACTCTCCACTTTCACTTTCATCAAGAGGCTTTTTTAGTTCCTCCTCACTTTCTGCCATAAGGATGGTGTCATCTGCATAGCTGAGGTTATTCATATTTCTCCCAGCAATCTTGATTCCAGCTTGTGCTTCTTCCAGCCTATGCCCCTATATAAGCATTTGAATATCCTTTAAGCTTTGTCACTGATATATATATATATATATATATATATGTATATATATATATATATACACACACACACACACACACACATACACACTGTAGTATAGACTGAATGAGGTAGTCTTGCAAGTTTTGATTTTGCTTAAAATGGTATGAATAGCTTAAAGACACTGTAGGGAAAAGCTGAAATCAACATTGAAAGGGAGCAATACAAGGAGAAAAAGAGTTGAAAATAGAGAATGACTGACTATTACTGTTATTGTTCACTCAGATGTTATTTGTTGCCAAACACTGAAGACTTCTACATCTAGTCACAAATAGACTTGTTTAATGGATGGTACTAACTAATTCTGCATATTCTATTGGTTTGTTATTGTTTATATTTAATAGATTAGCTAAGTCCATGAAAGTTTTCTTTATTTTTGTCAAGTGCCATTTTAGTTAGTTGTAAATTTTTCATTTGGATTATAAATTTCATTTGGATATATTATGACATCAAAAAATAAGATAAAATATTTAGAACACTAACATTTATATATATGATCAATGTATATATTTTCCTAAGATTGTCTGTTTTTTATTAATTCTTGCAGCAAACAGGACTTTGAGTCTATAGATGAGGTAAGTGCTAAGAGTTGAAAATCAAATATAGTTGATAACAAAGCAGATTCTGGTATTTGCACTAAAAATATTGTTTTAATTTGGTATCTTTATTAGACTCGACACATAGGTTAGTGAAAGATACAATGATCCTTTTGCCTTTGAAATGATATACCATTTATATCTTTGCAATGGCTGTAAAAGTGATAATTGTTAAAAATAATAATCATTCACACACAAAAAATGTTTTATCAGCTGTCACCTTATGATTTAATTTGTCTTTCCTTATGAGAACATTTAAAAATTCATTGACTACATAGTCTCTGTTTTAGAAAATTGAAATCTACAGTAACTAAATTTTAATTTTAGTAAAAAACTAAACTTTTTTTAACGAAAAATTAACTTAAGTTGCTGGCTGCTGCTGCTGCTAAGTCGCTTCAGTCATGTCTGACTCTGTGTGACCCCACAGACGCAGCCCACCAGACTGGAGTGGGTTGCCATTTCCTTCTCCAATGCACGAAAGTAAAAAGTGAAAGTGAAGTCGCTCAGTCATGTCCGACTCTTCGCGACCCCAGGGACTGCAGCCTACCAGGCTCCTCCGTCCATGGGATTTTCCAGGCAGGAGTACTGGAGTGGGGTGCCATCGCTTTCTCCGACTATTGGCTACTCTTGCCAAATAGCCAGAGACTTGAAGTAAATTTTTTCAAGTATCAATTCTATTATATACACACATCTTGCTAATAATTACTTTTAATGGAATAAGTCATCAAATAGAGAAAGAACTGATTTCAATGTAATGAAAAGCACAATGGCTTCTTTTGTGTTAATTTTCATCCTTATTTCCAGTGTATTGATAAACTGCATTCATTATAATAATTCAGTAGCCCTAAATTGCTTTTATGAAGTACTGACTTCAATTTAGCTTCTCACTTAAAATTTGTTGAAGCTTCTTAATGTTGTTATGGCAACATCATAACCTTTCAAAAGATTAGGCAAAATTCATGCAATTTGCAAATTCTCAATAAACCTTTATTTCCCCAAATTTTTATTATTTAAAAAAATCCACCTCTAAAATGTTATACCACCCAACAAAACTTCTAGTTGTTGAAAGATACACTGGAATAAAGTGTTAATGGGATTTAAGTGACCACACTTTTGTTTTTAAGTTACTCTTTTAAAAAATAGAAATGGAACATCTTATTGATTGCCCCCAAACTTTCCTCTAAAATCCCTGGAATGCAGAGTTCTTTCCATGGTGTGTGTAGTACCATCAATTTTTTACAAGTAAGAACTGATAAGGCTACTAAAGTTTGTAGGAACTATTGCCTAAAAAGTGAAATAATCTTTTGATGTCTCTAAAAATAGGCCCCTCTCTATGAAAGTCTGTGGATTGCTGATCCTAAGATTAAAACACTAATGTGTATCTGTTAAAGGATAAGCCTCTCTTTTCTTACAGTCAGAAGACATTGAATCATTGATTCCAAAAGGATTGTCAGAATTTACAAAACAGCAAATTCGCTATATTCTGCAGGTGAGATGGGGTGAAGAATGCCTGTGAATTCACAACTAAAAAAGCCCTAGCCTAGGATGTTTCCTTTAATTAATAACAGAAAGGTTTGAATAAAAATCCTGTTTCACAACAGTTGATTACATTTTGATTAAACAAGGGCTGAATTATAGTTTGGTCAGATCATCAAAGACTAGTATTGAATGACTAACATTCAGGAAATTGTTATCAAAATATTATTCCGGAAGAATGCCCTTATTCTCTCCTCGCTGCTATAGCACAAACTGACTCTAACTTACAGACTTCGCCCTCCTCTTCTCCATTCTACTTTCTATACCTCCCTACCCTACCCCTGGCAGATGGAAAGGTCATTTCATTGATTTTCCTGAATTGTGGAAAGTTAGAGACCACTGCAGCAATATATTCCCCTACACTGAAAGGGAGAGACAGATCAAGATAGATCAAAATAGGTGCTAAAGAATATAGTTAAAAAGAAGAGTGTACGTGTTTGCAAGAAGAGATTCTAAAGATAATCTAATTTTGTCTAGTGAGGCAAATTTCTAAGTTTGTTATTTGATCTCAAGCTTTTATTGATCATTCACATATTGGACCTGGCATCTTATCTGTGCAACTTAAGTGAAATATAAGTGTGTATTATAAACAGACAGTGGTATAGGGAACACTTATGCTCTGCAGAATCTGAATCTTAGCTATAGTCTTTATATTATTTCTGGTGGCACGAGGTCCATCCAAAGTGTAATGAAGGCCTGTTTCCTTGAAAAATTGAGAATGTTTGCATCTAAGTTCCTGAGAGACATTAGTCTGTAGTTTTCTTTCTCTTTGATTTTGGTGTCAGGATAATTTAGCTTCATGAAATGAATTGGGAAATGTCTCTTCTATTTTCTGGAAGAAACTGTATAAGGAGTGGTTTTAATCATTCTTGAAACATTTGGTATAATCCTTCAGTGAGAATATCTGGGCATGGATGGCATGCATGTATATTTTTTTAGTTTAAAAAATTCTAAATTCAATTCCTTAATAGTTACAGATCTATTCAAATGATCTGTTTCATATTGGATGAGTTGTGATAGCCCGTGTTTCTCAAGGAAGTAGTCCATTTCATCTAAATTGTCAAATTTTTATGTGTATAATTATTCATAGTATTTCCTGACTATCCTTTTCACATCTGCAGGGTCTGTTTTCTTCTCTCATATTTAATTTATGACACTAGTGATTTGTGTCTTCTGTTTTTGCTGTTAGTTTTGTTGGAGGTTTATCAATTTCATTGATTTTTTTCAAAGAACTATATTTTAGTTTTATTGATCTCTATTCTTTCCATTTACATTTCCATTGAATTTTTTATTTTTTGCTCTTATCTATATTATTTCCTTCCTTTGCTTGCTTTTGTTTATTTTGCTTTTCTTTGTCTAGTTTCCTCATATGGGAATTTAGAGGATTAATTTCACACCTTTTCTATTTTCTAATGTAAGCATTTAGTGCTATAAATATCCTCGCAGCATAGCTTTAGTGTGCCCCACAAGTTATGATATGTATTTTCATTTTCATTCAATTTTATGTATTTTTATCTCCCTTTATTATCTGTTTTGAATGGTGGATTATTAATGTTTAGAAGCATATTGTTTAGTTTCCAAGTGTGTAGAGATTTTCCTATTGTCATTCTGTTATTCATTTCTAGTTTGATTCCACAATGGTAAGAAAATATACTTGATATGAGATGAATTTTCTTGAAACGGTTAAGTTTAGTTTTATAGTCAAGGATATGGTCTATTTTGGGTATATGTTCCATGGGAACATGAAAGGAACATGTATCTGTCGTTGGATAAGGTATTCTGTAAATGCTGATTACATCCTTTGGTTGATGATATTGTTGAATTGTTATATACTCTTGCTCATTTTCTGCTAAGTAGTTCTATCAGTTGCTGAGAAAGGAGTGTAAAAGTGTTTAGTTATAGCTGTGGATTTGTCTGTTTCTCCTTTCCGTTCTATTAGTTTGTTTTTTTGTTTTTTTTTGTTTTAATTTTATTTTATTTTTAAACTTTACATAATTGTATTAGTTTTGCCAAATATCAAAATGAATCCGCCACAGGTATATATGTGTTCCCCATCCTGAACCCTCCTCCCTCCTCCCTCCCCATACCATCCCTCTGGGTCTTGTTTGATACGTTTTGCAGCTCTGTTGTTTGGTGCATAGACATTTAGGAAAGCTATATCTTCTTGGTGGATTGACTCTTATTTTGTAATGTCCCTCTGTGTCCCTGGTAATTTTCTTTGCTCTAAAGTCATTTTTTTTTCTTTTATTTTTTAAAGTATAAATTTATTTATTTTAATTGGAGGTTAATTACTTTACAATATTGTATTGGTTTTGCCATATGTCAACATGAATCCACCACAGGTATACATGTGTTCCCCATCTTGAACCCCCCTCCCTCCTCCCTCCCTGTACCATCCCTCTGGGTCGTCGCAGTGCACCAGCCCCAAGCGTCCAGTATCATGCATCGAACCTGGACTGGCAACTCATTTCATATATGATATTATACATGTTTCAATGCCATTCTCCCAAATCATCCCACCCTCGCCCTCTCCCACAGAGTCCAAAAGACTGTTCTATACATCTGTGTCTATAAAGTCATATTTATCTAATGTCAATATAGCCCTCCTGCTTTCTTTTAAGGCTTGCATGATATATCTTTTACTTTCATTATATATATTTTAAATTTCATTATCTTTGAAATGAGTTTCTTGTAGAAAACACATAGGTTATGTTTTTTTTTTTTTTTTTTTTTCTTATCACTCTGTCAAGTCAATCTCTATCTTTTAACTGGCGTGTTTAGATCAAGTTGTAATTATTGGTATGTTAGAGCTAGACCTGCCATTGTGGTTTCTGTTCGTTCTTTTGTTTCTTTGTTTTCTTTGTCTTGTTTTCATGTAGATTACTTAAGTGTATTTTAGAATTCCATTTTGATTTATCTTTAGTGCTTTTGAGTGTGTCGTTTTGTGTAACTTTTTTAGTGGTCACTATATTATATATCCATAACTTATTCCCATGTATTCAGTTCAGTTCAGTCGCTCAGTCGTATCCGACTCTTTGTGACCCCATGAATCACAGCACACCAGGCCTCCCTGTCCATCACAAACTCCCGGAGTAAACTCAAACTCACATCCATCGAGTCAGTGATGCCATTCAGCCATCTCATCCTCTGTCGTCCCCTTCTCCTCCTGCCCCCAACCTCCCAGCATCAGAGTCTTTTCCAATGAGTCAACTCTTTGCATGAGGTGGTCAAAGTACTGGAGTTTCAGCTTTAGCATCATTCCTTCCAAAGAAATCCCAGGGCTGATTTCCTTCAGAATGGACTGGTTGGATCTCCTTGCAGTCAAAGGGACTCTCAAGAGTCTTCTCCAACACCACAGTTCAAAAACATCAATTCTTCGGCACTCAGCTTTCTTCACAGTCCAACTCTCACATCCATACATGACCACAGGAAAAACCATAGCCTTGACTAGACGGACCTTTGTTGGCAAAGTAATGTCTCTGCTTTTCAATATGCTATCCAAGTTGGTCATAACTTTTCTTCCAAGAAGTAAGCGTCTTTTAATTTCATGGCTGTGGTCACCATTTGCAGTGATTTTGGAGCCAAAAAAAAAAAAAAAAAGTCTGCCACTGTTTCCACTGTTTTCCCATCTATTTCCCATGAAGTGATGGGACCAGATGCCATGATCTTCATTTTCTGAATGTTGAGTTTTAAGCCAATTTTTTCACTCTCCTCTTTCACCTTCATCAAGAGGCTTTTTAGTTCCTCTTCACTTTCTGACATAAGGGTGGTGTCATCTGCATATCTGAGGTTATTGATATTTCTTCTGGCAATCTTGTTTCCAGCTTGTGCTTCTTCCAGCCCAGTGTTTCTCATAATGTACTCTGCATATAAGTTAAATAAGCAGGGCAACAATATACAGCCTTGACATACTCCTTTTCCTATTTGGAACCAGTCTGTTGTTCCATGTCCAGTTCTAACTGTTGCTTCCTGACCTGCATACATATTTCTCAAGAGGCAGGTCAGGTGGTCTGGTATTCCCATCTCTTTCAGAATTTTCCACAGTTTATTGTGATCCACACAGTCAAAGGTTTTGGCAGTCAACAAAGCAGAAATAGATGTTTTTCTGGAACTCTCTTGCTTTTTTGATGATCCAGCAGATGTTGGCAATTTGGTCTCTGGTTCCTCTGCCTTTTCTAAAACCAGCTTGAGCATCAGGAAGTTCACGGTTCACGTATTGCTGAAGCCTGGCTTGGAGAATCTTGAGCATTACTTTACTAGTGTGTGAGATGAGTGCAATTGTGTGGTAGTTTGAGCATTCTTTGGCATTGTCTTTCTTTGGGATTGGAATGAAAACTGACCTTTTCCAGTCCTGTGGCCACTGCTGAGTTTTCCAAATTTGCAACATTTTATTGGTATCAGTTAACTACAGAACGTTTTTCTTCTTTCATCTTTCTTTTAGCCTCCATATTTATGACTTTTAAAATATTTTCTCTAAGTACATTGAAAGCCACGTCAAACATTATAATTTTTATGGCTTGAATCATCAAATTTAATTTTGAAAATGCAAAAAAAGAAGGAAAACCTACTGTATTTACCCATATTTTTGCTTACTGTGTTACTTCTTCCCTCTTGATAGTCCAAGTGATTGAAAGTCACTCAGTCGTGTCTGACTCTTTGCAACCCCATGGACTGTAGCCTGCCAGGTTCCTCAGTCCATGGAATTCTCCAGGCCACAATACTGGAGTGGGTAGCTGATCCCTTCTCCAGGGGATCTTTCCAACACAGGGATCGAACCCAGGTCTCCCTCATTGCAGGTGGATTCTTTGCCATCTGAGCCACCAGGGCCCAAATTCCTTCTATCTTTTCCTTTCTCTTCAGAAAACTTCCTTCAACCATTCTTTTAGTATAGGTCTGCTAGTGAAAAATTATTTTTCTTTTCATCTAAAACTGTGATTTCCCCCTCATTCCTAAAGTTTTTTTTTTTTTTTTTCCCCATTGGATACAGAATTTTTAGTTGGCAATTCTCTTGTTTCATTACTTAAAAAACATTCTGGCTTCTATGGTTTCTCATGAACCATAACTATTGCTATTCCCAATAGTTAATGTTTCTTTTGCTGCTGTTAAGATTTTAAAATTTATCTTCAGTTTTAACAAGTTTGGCTGATAAGTCCAGGAATGGATTTCTTTGGATTTATCCTGCTTGAGGTTTTCTCAACTTCTTGAATGTGTATGTTTGTTTTTTTGCTAATTTGGAGGCATTTTCAGCCATTATTTTTTCATATACTTTTCCAGCTTCACCTTCTTTCTTTTCCCCTTCTAGGATTCTGATGACATAAATGTTATACTCCCATTGGATACTGAGGCTCTGTTCAATCTTCTAATCTATTCTCTCTCTGATGTTCAGAATTAAGTATTTTTTTGTTGTTCTATCTTCAAGTTCACTTATTCTTTGCTCTATCCTTTCCATTATGCTTTTTAGTCCATCCATTGAGCTTTTTTTTTTTTTTAATATATTTAAGTTATTGCCCTTTTAGGTTCTAAAATTTCCATTTAGTTACTCTTAATTTGTTTTCTCAGATTTTCAGTTGTGTTGCTGAGACTTTCTTTTTTTTGTTATAAATCTTTGCAAATTCTTATTGAAACATTTTTAAGATGGCTATTTCAAAATCCTTGTCAGATATTTCTAACATTTTTGGTATCTTGATGTTGGCATGTATTAACTCTTTTTTTATCAAGTTGAGATTTTCCTGTTCTAAGAATAAGTGATTTTTTTTATTGACACCTGGAGATTTTGAATATTATGTCATGACTTTTTATTTTGATCAAATCTTCTTTTGTAGCAGGCCTCCTCTGATACTGAGAAACAGAGGAAGTGGGGCGACTGCTTATTACTGCCAGGTGGGAATGAAAGTCCAGGTTCCCTACTCTGCTTCTGTTGACATTGGCTGGGGGAGTATCTCATTGTTCTTCCTGGGCAGGGGTAAGGAATTGTAGGTTCCTACTGATAACACCCTGGTTTGGATGGGAAAGAGTGTTGTGGTAACGTTCCCCTCTTGGCCTCTACAGACACTGTAAGGTGAGTAGCTTCACTTCTGTTGGACAATGATGAGTCTTGACTTTTCACTGAAATTGAAAGTGAAGTCGCTCAGTCATGTCCAACTCTTTGCAACTCCAATGGACTGTAGCCTATCAGGCTCCTCCGTCCATGGGATTTTCCAGGCAAGAGTGCTGGAGTGGATTGCCATTTCCTTCTCCAGGGGATCTTCCTGACCCAGGAATCGAACCCAGGTCTCCCACATTGCAGGCAGACGCTTTACTGTCTGAGCCACCAAGAATTCGCTAATTCCAATTAGGTGACTAAGCAGGGAGATTGAAGGAGAGATAGTCTAATTTCCCTTCTTGGCTTTTAATGCTTTGGGTAGAGTAGAATATATTTGCATTTTTTTTCTGTGATGTTTGGATGAAGTAGAGTGGTTATTATCTAAATGCTATCTTCCTTGCTAGGCTGCCCTTTTTATGGTCCTTTGGCTAGAGAGAGCAGGCTTTCCTAGGGACTTTTTTTGTCTATATCTCCGGTGTTTTTGGGTTACTGATTTCCCCAACATCACTCTGATAAATGAAGCAAAAAGAAAGCCTAGGAAATCACTTCTGTATTTTTCCTTAGCTCAATGTTCTAAACCAGACTTCATTCTTTTTTTCACCTTTCAGAGTCTTTTTATGTATGTTTTATACATAAATTCCAGGGCTTTCAGTTATATTTAGCCAAAAGAATAGAGAAAAGTATTTGTGTTCCATCTATTCAAAAACAGAAGTTGCCTGTTTTAAAATCATTTTTCTCTGAAGAAATGAGTTTAACCTAGTGAAAGGATTTTCCTCCCTCTTTAAAATTTGAGATATTTTTATATTTCAAGCTTAAACTTTTTATTATATTATTCTCAACTCAGCCAAAATCAATGCATTTGGCAGCACACTTAGGGAGATGCAATTTATTATTTGAAGATTGACTGTCTCATCTTTTCTAATCTTTAGAGAAAAAAAGTAAATTTGAGAATTTGCTGATATATTTCTATCATGAAAAAGGTGATACTTCATCATGGAAAAAAGAGACCCTTTTCAAAAAACATAGCTATGATCTCTTCAGGAATATTCCTTGGATTACTTATGCATGTTATTGACCAAATGCCCTGCATCACTATTCTAATATTGCCATATTAAAAATTAAGTTGTGAATAAGTTTGCTTGTAGAGCAGAAAAATTAGATTACTATTACTTACATTGCCTGTTTTAAATGCTAGTAAAAATAAATCATCAATTGTTTTCTTCCCCCAGATGAGGGATATGTCTGCTAAATCTCTCCGACTAGTGCTGTCCACATTCAGCAACATACGGGAAGAGCTTGGACATCTTCAGAATGACTTGACAGTAACATTTATTTTGATTTTTCTTTCCAAAGATTTTCTAGTTCTTAGCTTCCTAACATATAAATCAAAGCATTCAGTCTGCCTTTTAAAATTTTAATACAATAATATTGTGCTCACCCAGATATAGTTATTTTCTTGCAACAGTTAATTGGGGTTGGAGGAGAGAAGTAAAGAGCTGTCCAGTGTGAAAATGAAAGAAACTTGGGTGCACACTTATTATTTAGTTTACCACTAAGGTAATTTAATGCTTAAAGCCAGGGAGTAGTTTGTAAAATTAGAACAATCTGACTCATTGATTGGGAACTTCCCCTTTTCTGTAATAATAAAGCATACTTTGAAGTTTTTTTGAATGCTTGAAAATTTCTATCTCTAAGAACTAACATTTTCTGATTTCTATTTTATTTTTTTAATTTTATTTTATTTTTAAACTTTACATAATTGTATTAGTTTTGCCAAATTTTAATTCGTGTTTTTCATGACATCAGCTAGATATATTCAGAAGACTTTCCATACAGTGAATTACTCCTTGAGGACTTTGGAGTGGGTTTTTTTGTTTTTGGGTTCTGGTGAATACATTCAGACTCTTAATTTGAAAAATCACAACCTGCTGGGATTAACGAGGAGTCTTTGTGGATGTAAGAAAAAAATGTTAAATAATCAGAAGGTTCTGCTTCATTGCACTTAGGATTCATCAATTCATCAAAATGTCTATCAATGCAGGTTTTAAAGTTTCAATCATTTTGTATCCCATATTTTGATTAACTTTTAGAATTCCATTTTATTAAACAACTGAAAATGAAATAAGTGCTTATTTAAACATTTCAATGAAAACAGATCTTTGTATTATGTAACTGTTGACAAGTTTCTGTAATTCTGAGTCATAACAAATAATTTTGGTTCTAGTCACTGGAAAATGATAAGATAAGACTTGAAAAAGACTTGGAATTCAAAGAAACTCAAATAAAAGAGTATGAAGAACTCTTGGCATCAGTGAGAGCTGATAATCGCCAACAGCAGGTAAATTGACATTTTCATTGATAATAAATTAGATTGATAGTTTTTCATATGCACAGTTAGCACATTGGATTTATGAGATACAATCCAATTAAAATATGATGAAATAATTTGTTCATATGAGAATTGAGAGGCCTTGGGTATTTCCAGTTACTGAAGCCCTGTCAGAAAAAAAAAAAATATAATATATATCTCTCTTAAGTATTTTAGATATGAAGTATAAACAATTCACAATTTTCTATGCTGTTAGGTGACAAAAATTGTAAAATATTGAATATCTAAGTTCACTCACTCATTTGGTCTACTAGTGTGTTGCTAAAAAGGTTTTTGTAGATCTTAACACGTTTGTGCAATGAGTAATTGAATGAATGAACTCTAAAAGTTTTCTACAGATACCTGAGCAGAGATGATTCTTTGAAAATCATAGTAAATCTCTAAGGCTGATCCATTCCTAAAATTTGCTCCTGTGACAATCCCACATTTTGATTGAGTTTCCAGTTGTTACATAATCAGGCATAGGGTTATTTTGGTGCCTACTGGAAGGTAGGTTATCATATTGCCAAGGAGTAGCAAGAGTTTTCTAAATTGGTACACTGAAAATTCATCTAGTCTCGATTCCTTCTCACTCAAGAAGGAAAGTGAGAGTAATATCTTTCATAGCCGACTTAACTTACCATTTAAGGATAAATATATAAGCAAACTGGGCATGGAAAAATATTTGCTTTGTTTCATTGAATTAATCAACTAAAAGCACTCTCTCCTAAAGTCCATTTGTCTTATTTATTATGTATTCTTTACAGCAAGGATGTCAAGACTCCACCTCAAAATGCCAAGCATTGGAAGAAGACAATCTCTCTCTTCGGCATACGCTATCAGACATAGAATATAGATTAAAAGAGTTGGAATACTGTAAGCGTAATTTAGAGCAAGAGAATAAAAATCTGAGAATACAGGTATTCAAATTTTGTTTTAAGCATGTGCTATTGCCTTAATTATACCATTGGTTATATATACATCTATGTGCTGTGCTAAGTTGCTACGTCGTGTCTGACTCTTTGCGACTCTACAGACCATAGTCCCCCCAGGCTCCTCTGTCCATGGGATTCTCCAGGCAAGAATACTGAAGTGGATTGCCATGCCCTCCTCCAAGGGATCCTCCTGATCCAGGGATTGAACCTGTGTCTTTTAGCCTACACTGGCAGGCGGGTTCTTTACTACTAGTGCCACCTGGGAAGCCCATATGTGTGTGTGTGTGTATCCAATTCAATGCAAGAAAATACATAGACTGCTTTCTCATGATTTTACACACAGTTATGTCTTAACTCACTGCCATTTCAGCTGTAAAATTAACTTCCAAAAAAATCCCTCTGATTATTTCAATGTTTTGTTTAATTATGTGTTTTTTATCTATTAATGTTTTGTAATATAATATGCACTTCCTTCATAACAGTCTAATTACAGAAAATTATTTTGCCTTGTGTAGGTTTCTGAGACTTGCACAGGCCCAATGCTGCAGGCTAAAATGGATGAGATTAGCAACCATTACATGGAAGCGGTAAAAAGCTTAAGAATGGAGAAAGACAGAGAGATCTGCAAACTAAGGGTATGTAGATCCTACACTGCATAAATGTACAGGTCAGCACAGACTCTAATAAGATAATGTTATTTTCAAGTTTAAAGCTACAAACAAAAATCAACTGAAGGTAGAGTGATAGGAGTATGTTGTAGAACTTTTTGTTAAATACGTATCATTGTGTAAAGAATACTGTTAAATTGTTTTTTTTTTTTTTTTTTTTTTTTTTAATTTAGCTTCATCTTTTCTAGGAAAGAGAAAAAGAAGATGTTAAGTTGGGGTTGTTGGTTTTTTAATTTTGATTTATTTATTTGGTGATGGGGGAGAGGGAACACTTTATAATCCTACCTGAAGTTTGCTCTATGCAGGCAAGAACAACTTTCAAGATTGTCCAGTGAAGCCACATTTGAATTAATAAAAATCTTTCTTTGACTTTGAGGGGTGATACATAGCAAGAGCTTTGTCAAGTGCAAGGATAAAACTGTTGAATTATGTACCTGTAATTGGCATCAAAATCAAAGTGATATTTGTGAGAATAAGTGTACATTGCCTTATTTTGTCATTCTAGGTCAAATTGACTAACCCTTCAGTTACTGATACAATTACAATAGTAATTACAATTACTAATTGTAGTTATATAACTCAAATATTTTAATATAAAAATTGACCACAGTTTTTTTTTTCCAAATATAATGTATAGTCTTTACCAAAAATCAAAATGAAACAAAATAGAATTTGTTCAAAAGGAAATCAACTTTTCTTGCAGATTTCCTCCACTGGTTTCTTTTCCATCAGAATGTTACTAATAACACTTTAACATAACAGTCATCTGTGCATACATAATACAGTAAAGAAGGAAATGAACAGGATTTGGAGTCAGAAGACCTGTCATGGAGTTGCAGCTGTGTTGCTTACTAGCTGTTGCTCCTTTGTATCATTTAACATCTCTGGATCTCATTTACCTGTTTTGTAAATAAGGTTTATAATAACACTTATCTCAGAGGGCTGCTGTGAGGACTGAGAGAAGTTATGCAGGAGGAATATGTTGTTAAGTGCAAATAATGATATAATATTAGTTACTGACTTTTCCTTAATTAGTATTTGAAGGAATATAAAGTACCTGTTTTCTTAGCTTTATTTTAATTCTGTTGCCTAGGATTTTTACTTACATAATGCCTAAGCCTAAATAGTAAAGTCAACTTTAAAAAGTGAGAAATTCCTAATTGGTATTTCAATTTATATTCAACATTCATAAAACTTCAAATGTTTGTAACTATTGATATTTTACTCTTCATTTCATAACTAGCTTTATGACTTTCTGCCACTTAACCTCTTTGGAACTCAGTTATCCATTTTGTTAAATGAGAATTATAATAGTTCTAAGTTCTTTTTAAATCCTTAGACTCAATTAAATCAGTACCAAAAAGATGTTTCAAGAAGAGAAGGAAGCTGCAATGATTTTCAATTCAAGATTCATGAACTGACAAGTTTGCTGGAAGAGAAGGATTCCCTTATAAAGCGTCAGTCAGAGGTAACAGAGAAGGGGTCAAGGTGGAGAGGAACCATACAACTCAGCCATGTGGGATAAATAATTCCCACAAACTAAGAAAAGACATATTTCCAAGACTTAATTTATTCATAAAGAAGAATGTGAATGACTATTAAGAAGTAGAAGGCTCTATTTCAGGAGAAATAATTCAAGGGAAAGATAGAATTGAAGCAAAAAATATTATGCCTTTAATATTTTTAAAATGTTGATTTTCTACTTCATTAGCAATGAAACTTCCAATAAGACTGAGTTGCTTCAGTAAGGGACTGTGTTATATTCCTTTCTATGACTATAGTATATAGCCCAAGTTCTGTTATAAAATAGTTACCGAAGGAACAAAGTATCCAAAATAGTGGTTAATATCGTATTGCTGTTATTGAACAAATGGTACTTGTAGTAATGTTCAGTAATAGATTATCTTTTAGGAAACAATATCTGTTCCCATATTGCAGTTTCAATGCTTTTCTGTTATAGTTTTACTTTTTAATCTTTTGCAACAGAAATTTTCACATATTCATCTTGAGAATCATGCCCATTCTATCTCATGTTATCCTTTAAGTATAGAAATCGTATACCAGTTAGTGGATTCTTGCAGAGACTTATAATGTAACTTAATTAGGTATCATGAAGCAAGACTATATGGAATTCAACAAGTAGGATTGGAATATTCTTACCTCAAGGCTAAAAAGGAAGGGAAAAATTATTCTTAGAACCTTGTTAAATGATCAGAAATACCTCTTACCTCATGTTTGTACTGTTTTCAAATGGTTATATTGTCTTTTATTTCTAAGGAACTCTCAAAGTTGAGACAAGAAATATATTCATCTCATAACCAACCCTCCAGTGGTGGAAGGACAACTATTACAACTAAAAAGTAATGTATTTTTAATGAAATTTGGATATGATTTTGGTTATGTTATAATCCAAGTTGTAGCATGTTTACTTGATACATACACCCCTAGACAGAATTTGATGTTTTCTGCTGGCCAGTAATTCTACTGAGGAATGAATGTTCACAAAAAGATGATAAAATTCAACAGCACACTTTCACTGTATTTATAATACATTAAATACAATGAAAGTAAAAAGCAAATAATTCATTGTTTAACCAACCATATTAGTCAGGACTCTTTCAGTTGTACATGCCAGAAACGCAGCTTAAACTGGGAATTGGTTAATCCACTTAACTGGGATTGCTTGTTGTCCAAATGGATTTGTGTGATCAAAATATGTCTTCAGAAATCTGTCTTTATCTTTTGGCTCTGTTCTTTCCTGCATAGACATCATCATTCTTAGGCAGCATCTCTTCTTATGTAATCAATATGACCATAACTTACATTGCCAAATCAAATAGAAAGTGACTCTTTATGAATACATTCAGCAACAATCAACTTTGGATATTTCATATAAATGGAATAATGCAAAATGTAATCTTTGGAAACCGAAATCTTTCACTTTGCATGTTTTCAAGATTCATCTGTGGTTTAGCATGTGTCAGTACTTCATTGATTTTTGTTACTAAATAGTATTCCATTTTATGGATGTATATAACATTTTATTTATCCATTCATCAATTGATGGAAATTTGGGCTGTTTTCAGTTTTGAACAATGCTATTGTAAATATCTGTGTTCAAATTTGTGTATAAATATGTGTTCATTTCTTTTAAGTATATACCTAGGAGTAGAATTGCTGAGCACATAGTAACTCTGTTTAACTTTTTGGAGAACTCCTAAATTTTTCCAAAGCAGCTGCACCACTTTATACCTGTTAGCATTTGCCTTATATATTGAGTTGCTCCTATATTGGGTGCATAAATATATACAATTGTTATGTCTTCTTGGATTGATCCCTTGATCATTTTGTAGTTTTCTTCCTTGTCTCTTGTAACAGTCTTTATTTTAAAGTCTATTTTGTCTGATATGAATGTTGCTACTCCAGCTTTCTTTTGATTTCCATTTTCATGGACCATTTTTTTCTACTCCCTCACTTTCAGTCTGTATGTGTCCCTAGGTATGAGGTGAGTCTCTTGTAGACAGTATATATATGGGTCTTGTTTTTGTATCCATTCAGACAGTCTATGTCTTCTGGTTGGAGCATTTAATCCATTTACATCTAAGGTAATTATCAACTTTTATGTTCCTATTGACATTTTATAAATTGTTTTGGGTTTGTTTTGTAGGTCTTTTCTCCCTTCCTTTCCTCTTTTGTTCTCTTCTCTTGTGTTTCTTGCCTAGAAAGTTTCCTTTAGCATTTGTTGCAAAGCTGGTTTGGTGGTGCTGAATTCTTTTAGCTCTTGTTTGTCTGTGAAGCTTTTCTCTGTTGAGTCTGAATCAGATCCTTTCTGGGTAGAGTATTCTTGGTTGTAGGTTTTTTCCCCCTTTCATTACAAATATATCCTGCCACTCCCTTCTGGCCTGCAGAGTTTCTGCTGAAAAATCTGCTGGTAACCTTATGGGGATTCCTTTATATGTCATTTGTTACTTTCACCTCGTTTATTTGAATATTTTTTCTTTGTATTTAATTTCTGTTTGTTTGATTAATATGTGTCTTGGTGTGTTCTTCCTTGGGTTTATCCCATATGTGACTCTGCAATTCCTGGGCTTGGGTGACTATGTCCTTTCCCATGTTAGGGAAGTTTTCAACTATAATCTCTTCAAATATTTTCTCAGGCCCTTTCTCTTTTTCTTCCAGAACCCTTTTAATTCAAATGTCAGTGCATTTAATGTTGTCCCAAAAGTCTCTGAGACTGTCCTAATTTCTTTTCATTCTTTTTTCTTTGCTTTGTGGCAGAGATTTTCACCATTCTGTCTTCCAGGTCACTTATCTGTTTTTATGCCTCAGTTACTCTGCTATTTTTTCCTTCTAGTGTATTTATTTCAGTTCTTGTCTTGTTCATCTATGTTTATTTGTTTTTTAGTTCTTCTAGGTCTTTGGTAAACATTTTTTGCATCTTCTTGATCTCTGCCCCCATTCTTTTTCTGAGCTCTTGGGACATCTTTACTATCATTATTACTCCAAATTCTATTTTAGATAGATTGCTTGTCTCCTCTTCATTTAGTTGTTTTTGTAGAAGTTTATCTTGCTTCTTCATCTGTAACATATTTCTTTGTCATCTCATTTTGTCACTTACTATGTTTATGGTCTCCTTCCCACAGTCTGCATGATCATGGTTCCTCTTGCTTCTGGTGTCTGCCTCCTTGTGGGTGAGGTTGGTCCAGAGGCTTGTTCCATTATCCCCTTGATAGGGTGATCAGAGATTGCCCTAAATGTTGCATGTCCTAGATATTGCTATTTGGTTGTCACTGCCCTGTCAGGGGTGGGGTCTGTTCCCTAGTTGTCAGAGTAGAGACCCCCAGATCTGTTTCTTAGCTGTGTTTCTGATCTGTGGTATAAGATAGGTAGGATTGAAGCACTCCCACTGGGAGAGAAGCCACTGAGTATTCCTCCTCTGGAGGTGTTCACCTGTCAATGTGCTCTGTTGTGTCCCCTTTAGCCTGAGCTTACAAAGTACAATGTTGTTGTTGGTGTTCTTGGTCCCACCTTAACTGTGGGCATGCCAGAAATTGGCCCTGGTGACTCAGGCATTGTTTTCATCAGGCCATTGGCTCAGATCCACTGAAGTCAGTCCTAGGACTGCATCAGCTATGCACCTGGACCCACCATGGGAACTACAGAGGCAGCTCATATTCTGGTCTGCCCCAACCTTCACATGTACATGCCCACAAAGCCCACAGCTCTTAAGTTATACCCCTCCCAGCTACAAGAACACTTGTCCTTTCAGATGTTTCACATGCACTGAATTTAGGAAGCTATCAGTGGAGGTGTAACTAAAGTTTTCACAGCTGCTAAGAGAGATTTCACCACTTCTTCCTTAGTCACACATCCCCTGGTTTCAGCCCCTTTGGGCAGATTTCCTAGTAGGGGGAGCTATCTGTGTCCTCCTAGGACAGCATGGGCAGGTCCTGACTCCCACTGATGGATTTTCTAGAGAAGCAAGTTTACCTATACGCTCCCAGGACAATAGGACAGCTCCTGGAACTCACTCGTGGATTTCCTAGTAGCAAGAGCTATCCATGCTCTCCTGGGACAGCAGGGCAGTTCCAGCATCTGCCTGCAGGTCTGGAAGAGGTGGTCAGTGTCTGCCTCTGGAGCCCAAGATGGCAATGGTGACTCATGCCAGTCCCCAGGCCTCCTCTAGGCAGTGTCCTGTGCCTGGGAGCACTCACAGGGAAAGAAGCTCTTATAGTGGTCCCACCCCTCTTCTCATGTGCCTCTCAATAATGGTGCCTTCTTTCTGGTGGGCTCAGGCTTCTTCCTAGTACACCTAAACCTAGTTAGGTGTAGTTTCCACACTTAACCCTGGTCCTCTCCCTGAGATTGAGTTCTGGAATCTGAACTTCAGCACCCAAGCCCCATTCTCACTGACAGAAGAGTGTCTCAGGTTGGGGAACATAGATTGGCAGTGCCGACCGTCTGTGTAGGTTACTATTTTGCCTTCCACAAACCTGTTGCTGCTCTCTCCCTCTTAGGCTCCAAAAGTCTCCCTCTGTCCAGTATGATCTTTCCACTGGTGAGGAGACTTCTCAAGGTGTGGGAAACTTTCTTCCTTCACAGCTCCCTCCCAAGGGTGCAGGCCTCATCCTGATTTCTTATTTTTCTTTTAGTCCTACCCAATTATGCAGAGGGTTTTTTTTTAAGTCTTTTTTGGGGATATCTGAGGTCTTCTGTGACTGCTCTTTTGTCATCATACTCCTTTTTATGTTTTCAAGACAAAAGATTTCTCTTTAAATTTTTAAAAATTGTGATATAATTAACATATAACATTATTTTAGTTTTGGATATACAACACAGTGGTTCACTATGTGTATATTTCTAAGTGATCACCACAATAAGTCTAGTTAATACCCATTACCATCCATAGTTACAAATTTTTTTGTGATAAGAACTTTTAAAGATCTAATCTTTTAGCAACTTTCAAATATACAATACAGTATTATTAACTATAGTTACCATACTGGTCATTACATTCCAATGTATTTATTTTGTAACTGGAAGTTTGTACCTTTTGACCACTTTCACCCATTTTGCCCACCCCCCACTCCTCCACCTCGGGCAACCAGCAATATGTTCTCTTTACCTGTGAGGTTTTTTTTTTTTAGATCCCACGTACAAGTGAGATAATATGGTATCTGCCTGTCTTTGTCTGCCTTATTTCATTTTGCATAATGCCCTCAAGGTCAATCCATTCTGTTGTAAATGGTAGGATTTCCTTTACTTTTTGGCTGAATGATATTCCAGTGTGTGTGTATGTGTGTGTCTTGAATATACAATACATAATATTTTTTTTAATTTATTTTATTTTTTAAGTTTACAATATTGTATTGGTTTTGCCATATATCAAAATGAATCTACCACAGGTATACATGTGTTCCCCATCCTGAACCCTCCTCCCTCCTCCCTCCCCATACCATCCCTCTGGGTCATCCCAGTGCACCAGCCCCAAGCATCCAGTATCGTGCATCGAACCCAGACTGGTGACTCGTTTCATATATGATATTATACATGCTTCAATGCCATTCTCCCAAATCATCCCACCCTCTCCCTCTCCCGCAGAGTCCAAAAGACTGTTCTATACATCAGTGTCTCTTTTGCTGTCTCGTATACAGGGTTATTGTTACCATCTTTCAAGATTCCATATATATGCGTTAGTATACTGTATTGGTGGTTTTCTTTCTGACTTACTTCACTCTGTATAAAAGGCTCCAGTTTCATCCACCTCATTAGAACTGATTCAAATGTATTCTTTTTAATGGCTGAGTAATACTCCATTGTGTATATGTACCATAGCTTTCTTATCCATTCATCTGCTGATGGACATCTAGGTTGCTTCAATACTTTATTTATCCATTCCAACATTGATGGACATTTACACTGATTTTATGTCTTGACTATTGGTAAATAATGTCACAATGAACATTAGAGTGCAGATACCTTTTAGTGTTTTCATTTCCTTCTTTTAAATACCCAGAAGTTAAATTGCTAGATCATATGTTAGTTCTATTTTTAATTTTTTGAGGAACCTCAATACTGTTTTTTTTAATTTTACAATATTGTATTGGTTTTGCTATATATCAACATGAATCTGCCACAAGTATACACATGTTGCACCAGTTTGCATTCCCACCAACAGTGCAAAAGTTTCCCTTTTTTCCACACCCTTGCCAACACCTGCTATTTCTTGTCTTTTTTATAATAGCCATTCTAAGACAGATATGAGGTGGTATCTTTATTGATATCTTTAAATTGTGTGCTTTCTTTGTTTGATAACCAATCTGGTTAGAACTATATCAATTTTAGTGATATTCTTGAAGTTATTTTCATTATTGTATTTTATCTGTTTTATTGGTTTATTAGGTATATTTCTTTTTTTATGATTGCTGTAAGTTTTAAAGTATTCTTTTTTATATTATCACAGTTTGTCCTCAAATAATGTATCTCATCACATGTAGCATAGAAATTTTATGGTAGTATACTTCCATTTTCCCATGATCTTTTTGCTATTTCTTTATCTATATTTACTTTTACATATATTTTAAACCTTCATATACAGTATTATATTGCTCTAAATAGTAAAATTATTTTTAAAATATTAAAACACAAAAAACAATGTTTTAAATTTACTCACATATGTATCATTTCTAGTGCTGTTCATTCTTTTGCTTAGATTCAAAATTACCATCTGATAATCATTTTCCATACTTCCTTTAATATTTCTCACCATACTGTTCTGCTGGTGAAGACTTTTCTTGGCTTTTTATGTCTGAAAACAATTGTAATTTTGCCTTTATTATCCAAAGTTATTTTTGCTGTGTGTAGAATAGTAACTGGTACTTCCAGTACTTTAAAGCTGTCATTCCACTGTCTTCTGACTTTCATTATGTCTAATAAGAAGTTTGATGTTAATTTTATGATTATTTCTCTTAGTAATGCTTTTTTTTCTGTTTATGAGATACTTTATCACTGGTTTTCAGCAATTTGATAATGATGTGCCTCTATGTGTTTTTCTTCATCATTATTTTTCTTGTTCTTCATTGAGCTTCTTGGATCTCTGTTTAGTTTCTATCAAATTTGGAAAGAATTATATCATTATTTCTTCAACTATTTTTTTCTCCTGCTAATCCTATAATCCAGGATATATAATCCTATATCCTGTAATCCTTCAATTATGCATATATGAAGGCACCTGATATTTTACATGGCTAACTCATACTCTGTATATCTTTTTCAGTCTTTTTTTCTCTTGTGTTTGATTTTGGTTAATTTGTCCTGATGTCTTCAAATTTAGTAGTATTTTCTTCTGCAGTGCCTAATCTGTTGTTGATCCCACACAACATTAATTTCATCTTTATAAATCTGATGTAGATCATCGTATTCTCAATCTTTCTCACTGTGTTCATGCTTTCCTCCAACTTACTGATTATACACTTTATATATTTCTTTATATTTCTAGTAGATGAAACCTTGCTTATTTGTCATTTCTTGGTTTGTTTCTACTAATTCACTTTTTTCTTCATCATTATTCATATATTCCTGCCTCATTCCATACCTACTGATTTCGTGTTGAATGCCATATATTTTGATTTTACATATTTGAGTTCTGGATATTTTTTATAACACTAAGAATTTAGGAGGTTTGTTCTGAGATGAGGTTAGGTTATTTGGAAACAGTGTAATAATTTCAAGTTTTGTTTTTAAACTCTTAGAACAACTTGCAGTCTAGGACCAGGTCATCCCACTACTAAGGCAGTAGTAGTGTTTTGTAGTATTTGCCTGATGCCCTCAAGTATTAGGAAGTCTTTTCACTCTGGTTACTGGAACACAGACTGGAGTTCCCTTCACCAAGTGAACTCTAGGAATTTTAAGACTGTTCCTTTTCAGTGGTTCTTACCCCAGCCTCAGTAGCTTTTTCACATGCCTATACTGATCAGTACTGACCCAAAGACTTGTAGGGGAATTATCTACAGATCCCTTCACCTCTCTCCAACTGTATAGCTCTCTCCTGTCTGGTATTCTGTTCTACAAATTCTCACTCCAGGCAGTGTGGTAGGCACTTGTAGGGCTCATGCCATTTGTTTCCCTTCTTTGGGATCACTGTCTTGTGCTGCCAGTGGTCCATCATTGCCAGAAGCAGAAATACTTCCCCCTTATTCTCTTGAAAATAATAGTAGTAAATCTGTGTACACTAAGAGGAGATTTTCTTTTTAGAAAAAGTTAAAAGTCATTCAGAGCCAAATTAAATAAGGAAAGTCAAAGTAGGAATGACTAAAAAGTAATGAAATTATTTTCTCGTCCAGCCTGTAAACTAACTTTTGTTTTTCTATATAGGTACAGGACACAGTATCCAATCCTAGGCCTCTTGTATGATGACTATGAATATATACCGCCAGGTAGTGATACACAAACTATTGTGATTGAGAAAACAGAAGACAAATGGACTTGTGTAAGTTCATGGGACATTTCTAGAGTATATAATTAGGGAGAAAAAATCCTAAGGCCATTGCATTTGGTTAGCAGAGTTTCTCAGCCTCAGCACTATTAATATTTGGGGCTGGATAATTTGATGTGGGTGACTGCCCTGCACATTGTAGGACATTGTAAAACTATATAGAATCTGATTTTTAACACTATGATAATGACAGCCTTTTTCTTATGTTAAAATCTTAAGTACTGAAAGCAGGTAAGACTAATCTATGGTTTTAAAAGTCAGGAAGTGGTTGGTTTTCTTTGAGGGTTGGCACCCAATTGGAAGGAAACATAGGGAGGACTGCTGCTGCTAAGTCACTTCAGTCGTGTCCGACTCTGTGCGACCCCACAGACGGCAGCCCACCAGGCTCCGCCATCCCTGGGATTCTCCAGGCAAGAACACTGGAGTGGGTTGCCATTTCCTTCTCCAATGCATGAAAGGGAAAAGTGAAAGTAAAGTCGCTCAGTCGTGTCCGACTCTGCGACCCCATGGACTGCAGCCCACCAGGCTCCTCTGTCCATGGGATTTTCCAGGCGAGTACTGGAGTGGGTGGCCATTGCCTTCTCCAATAAGGAGGACTACTGGGGTAATAATAATATGCTCTTTCTTGATCTGACTAATGGTTGCATATATGTGTTGAGTTTAGGAAAATTCATTTAGTTGTACACCTATGTGTGTACTACTTCTAAGTTTATTATATTTCAATAAAAGTCTTAAAATGCCTAAGTATATCATGATGAGCAACAGATAAATATATGTCAATCAACTATTCTGCAGAACCTTTTGAGGAAAATTTTAAATGTAGATTTATAGTTAATAAAATACTGCAGGTGTATAATTAATAAATTACTGCAGATATAATTAATAAAATTAAACATCTGTTAACTCACTTTGAACAATTATCTTTTGGTTGAACAAGCTCAAATATTTGAATAAACTAAAAAAAATTCAAAAAGCTATTAACTCTGAAGCCCTTCTCTAACTACGGTCAAATCATTAATCATGTACATATGATTATCTATCATCAGTGGAAGCAACCAACATTCAGTAACCCTAAAATAAAAATAATTTGAACTTTGAAATATATTTTAATATACTGTATTTCTTAGGTCATTAATTATTGAGAATTACTTATTACTATTATTCCCCAGAGGTGGCATAAATGTGCTGCTGCTGCTAAGTCGTGTCAGTCGTGTCTGACTCTGTGCGACCCCATAGACAGCAGGGCACCAGGCTCCCCTGTCCCTGGGATGTGAGGACCTGCCAAATAAAGGTCTACAGAATAATAGTAGTTACATTTCCCTTCATTAATAGCATATGGCAATGAACATCAAATTTGATATTTGAAGGTACTAGATATTATTAGCAAGTTCAAAATATATTTAAGTTCACAGATGATAGATGTGTATTTATCAACAAAGACTTTTGGATATATTTAACCTCTAAATATGAGACCAAGGAGTAAATCTACTTAAATCTTCCTCCTCTGTGCTTAAAGTCATTTGAAAACTATACCTTGACTAAAGTCAGATAAACCATTGTGTCATTGACTATACATATAAAAAAGTGCCAAACAGTGCCATGTATTTCCTTTGGTATTATTCATATCAATGTACATAGTTTTTATAACTTTATTCATATAATTATAATGTCTTAATTATAAGCCAGTTCTAAATTATTTTTTTTCTTTTCTAGCCATGAATGAATCTCCAGCTCAAAGGAAATTTTTTGTGTCTTCATTAGTACTTTATTTTTTCATAACAAAAGCCAATCAATATTTTAAGCCATGCTATAACCCTGCAAGTCTAATGGAATTAATTAGTTATACAGATGACAGTTTCTTCAGCCATTTATAAGGCCTGAATCCTTTCTATCACATTTTTGTATTCAATATAGCAACATACTAATTTTTAAAACTCAATTACAAACTGCAGGACTATATCCACTCTTTTTCAATAGGGTGCTTCCTAGACAGAGTTAATTTTTTGGGGGTAGAGATTTTACAAGTTATCTCACTAGAAGTTTTCCTAGGATATTAGAATGCAGTTTAGCTGAAGGAGTAAATACTATTTTTTAATGACAACAACAAAAAGCAATATTATTGAATTAAAAAAAGTTTAGTGCATGGTATATACAGAATATATTTGCTTTTCTCATATTAACCCTTGTGATTAAAATAGATAATTTATTACATGTACAAAGGAGTTACATTTATACTTCTTTGAGATAAAACTAAATCAAAGGTGGTGGTTAATTTCATTTATTAGGGAAGTGGGATATTTTAAAAAATACCTAAGTCTACTAGATTGTACATTATGGTATTATGGGTCTAAGTACTCGTCAGGGGCTTGGCAAATCTGTCTTTTGAAGCATATCATCCCCAAATGAGCACACCCACTTTCTTAAAAACAAATAACACTATATTGCAGTAGAGAGTGGAAGGAAGGTGGTCTTTTTTTAAAAATAGTGGTAGATAAAACAACATTGAAATACTGTGTAAAAGTGAAACACTTGATATCTGTATTCTACTTGGGAGAAAGAGATCTTATCATAAAATATTTAATGTACTTTGAAGTTGGTTGATTAACTGGGTTCTAATGATCTTATAAAGTGAACTAAAGTATTTTCTAAATATATTAGTAGATATGAATGAACTTTTAAAATTTCAACCCCTTTGGTTAAAGTTAAGAATTAGCAAAAATTAAAATGTTTGTATTTGACCAAGTATAGATTCAGGTAACAAATAAATTTGGATTTATACGTGAATGAGGTTTTGCACTGAAAAGTCTTTGCATATATCTATATATAATTCTGTCATTCTTTATAATTATATTCTAATAATTATCCATTATACTAAGAAACTGTTAAGATAGGAACATATGAGGAACTATACTGAATCAAACCACAAATGAAGAGAAAAATGTTTTTAATATTTATATAAATATCCAAGTTAGTCTTGATATGAAGCAAAAAGCCTTATTTTCCTAATACTCTGACTAAAATGTTAAGCTCTGTAATATGGGTTGGTACAATTCTAATCTTATTAGTGTTTTGTAACAGAATGAGCTATATAGTCCTTACCTTTATTCCCTTAGTATAGGAACAATGGAAATTTCTCCTCTGCTAACTACTCATATATGTAACTGTAACAAAATTATGCCTTATCATCTCCCCATTATACATTATGTAAGTGTAAGTTTTTAGTAGCCTGATAGAAAAGTGCTACAATAACTTTTAAAATTAGAATAAATGTGATTTTCCTAAACTACTCATATAAAAGTAACAGTGCCCAAAATTTGGGCTCACTTGATCCATGCATAGTGAGAGAATGGGGGGTTATAACAAGGTGATTATTATACTTAACAAAGTTATATGTATGTATTTCTTTTCTAATTTTTGATTAAGTTCAATAGAAACATGTGATTGTTTTCCTAAGTTTCACACAGCTTATCTCTGAAAACTGCAGATATTGTCAGGTGAGGAATGCCTGTTTATCTAAATTCTGTTCCAGCATATTTTACTTTAGATGTTGAATAAAATGGGAGACTGTGCAATGACATGCAAAGTTAATTTAAATGTATAAATAAAATATGTATCTAAAAAAAAATATGTATCTATATTGTTTTTGTGGAAGTCCTAGTAGGAAACATGCAGTATGGATGTTTAGCTTACCTGTACATTTCAGTCAGAAAGTTACTATTCACATGAATGTTTATGTTAGGCTAACAAGCACCACAATAGAAAACTCTGATGTAGATTACTAGAGACAACACTTTAACATAGTTGGACCTCTCAATGATGCAGTTTTCTGTTTAAAATGAGAAATTTCTTCGCTTACGAACCTAGTCCTCTAAATTTCGTAATTCAGTAAGTTCATAACTAGATGCCATAAAACATTCTTCCTATTTTTGTAAAGGTGCTTTAACTGTAATACTTTGTCTACAGAAACAGTACAAAAGGAACAAAATAAAGCTCAAAAAATTGCATGCTACCACTCAAGTTAGATCACTTTAACAAAAAGTCATTCTCACTTCTTTCTCATTATTATAATCCACAAAGATAACATTGTGCAGGCATAGTACCCATGAAAGTAAATAATAAGCTGTGAAAAAGACTTCCCTGCAAGGTCTCTCCCCCACAAGACACCATTACTAAATTTATTGGATTTCCACAGTACTTTTTTGTCCAGTAAAAAAATGCAAAAGTACTTTTTTATCCATCTTAGGATAAATAAAATATATTTAAAAAAATAAATAACAGAATAAACCACATCTGTATTATAAAACCATTAATCTTTAGTGACAAAACAAGACATACCACTTTAAGCCTACAGAAGAACACTGGAATAGTAATATGACATAATTACATGATAGCCAGGCAGTCTTGGTAGTCTTGGATCAGTCTCTTGTATATGAAATATTAAGTCCCGGGTCTTTATGTTTGGCTTCCTTCCCATTTTTTTTGTTATTAAAGTTTATGTTCCAGACATTCTTTATGTCAAGGGATAGACTTTATAACATATTACTTTAATAGCTGGTTTGCTAACACAATCAGTATTGAATACTCCTTCCCTAAGTGTGCCAAAATATAATAAATCAGACCAATTTCTTAAAATGGGACAATATATAAGCTTTTTGAAGTAGTTTCCTAAAGGGGTCTAATGTGCCGGCTATGTTATGATGGGTAGGCTGGGATCTAGACTGGGTGGCTGGGAGTTACATTATGGGTTAAATAGTTCCAATACTGCCAGTTGGTCCAAATTTTAAAATGGAGGTTTCCCTTTGGAATAGTTACTTGGGTAATGCTCAAAGAGAGAGGCCTAGCAACTGGAACAAATCAGGTGAAAACATTTTTGAGATACCTAGTCCTAGAGCCTTGACCCTACAAAATCTAGAAGTTCTTCTATAGGGCCTCTAGATTGCTAATAACAATAGGCAGTTCCTATCTAAGAGGTTCCAAGGTTCTAAGAGAACTTTGTTAACCAGTATCAAATTTACAAGCTAATTCTTTTGGTAAGACAGGGTGGAATTATCTTGTGATATTCTAGGGTTCTCATCTAGTTCTGCATTTTCTCTAAATGAAATCTTATGAGTCCTAAAAGTTTTATTTGATATAATTCCAGTTCTAGCCAGTTCTCACAATAAAGGAAACTAGAAAGAACTGGCCAAGAAGATTGTTTAGTTCCCCTGCCTTCATGTGAGATGTCTTCTTTTTCTGGAAGTAAGCATATTTAAGAACTGTGTGATATCTTCCTTCAAAAATTCTTAAAACTATGCCTGGGATTTACTTCAAAATAAGCCAGTAAGACAATAGGGAATAAAAATAAACCAATGAGGTATAGGTGAGTTAAAGCAGGAGTAAGGAAAACTAAAAAATCAATCAAAATTGACCATGTAAGTAATGATTGCTTAAGTTGGGTAATGCCTATGGCTATAAAGGGGTTCATTATATTGTATGTGGTCGAAAGTTTTCTGCAATACAAGTTATGTCATAGATATCTTAAAGGGAAGGTCACGGTTCAAACTGCTGGTTTTCCTGTATGAGACATTAATTGAATTTGAGAGCTCTACCTGAATCAGATCAGATCAGTCGCTCAGTTGTGTCCAACTCTTTGCAACCCCATGAATCGCAGCACGCCAGGCCTCCCTGTCCATCACCAACTCCTGGAGTTCACTCAGACTCATGTCCATCGAGTCAGTGATGCCATCCAGCCATCTCATCCTCTGTCGTCCCCTTCTCCTCCTGCCCTCAATCCCTCCCAGCATTAGTCTTTTTCCAATGAGTCAACTCTTCGCATAAGCTACCTGAATAATTCTTAATATTTTCCTCTCTATCATGGTATAGGCCACTTGGAAGTGACAATCAGACAAATCCATTTCCATGTAATGACCCTGAACTGTTCTAGAAGAGTGCCTATTCTTTTAGTAATTCCAAAATGATTCCTCCTTCTTGTGAAGGTACTTTGACTTACTTTTTTTTTTTTTTTTTTGGTCATATAAAATAGGCCTGTCCGGGTAAAATCTGCATTTTTAAAGGCAATCTTTTGTTTGTAACATGGGCTGAATTCTTTTTTTTTTTTTTAATTTTATTTTTAAACTTTACATAATTGTATTAGTTTTGCCAAATATCAAAATGAATCCACCACAGGTATACATGTGTTCCCCATCCTGAACCCTCCTCCCTCCTCCCTCCCCATTCCATCCCTCTGGGTCGTCCCAGTGCACCAGCCCCAAGCATCCAGTATCCTGCATCGAACCTGGACTGGCAACTCGTTTCATACACGATATTTTACAAGTTTCAATGCCATTCTCCCAAATCTTCCCACCCTCTCCCTCTCTCACAGAGTCCATAAGACGGTTCTATACATCAGTGTCTCTTTTGCTGTCTCGTACACAGGGTTATTGTTACCATCTTTCTAAATTCCATATATATGCATTAGTATACTGTATTGGTGTTTTTCTTTCTGGCTTACTTCACTCTATAATAGGCTCCAGTTTCAATTCTTATCTGTTCTATCTTGGCTGAGGTTTTCTAGATCCAGTTAATAAAGAGAATCTATTTGCTTTTCTTCAGCCCCACTGTAGCCATGAATGAGTGGAATAACCTCTTCACATGGCTCCCTGCTTCCCTTGGCTCCTCTACAATACATTCTTTGCACAGCCTCCAAAATGATTTTCAAAATGTAAATCACATCACTCCTTTCCTTAAACCTCTCCAATGACTTCTTATTTCAAATTCTCACAGGTCTCATCAATTATCAGTTCCTTTCACCATGATGCAGCCAAAGCTTGTACCATCTCAGGTTGTCTGTATTTGCATGTATGTTTCTCTGCCTTGAATGCTCTTGCACAAGATCTTCACATCACTGGTTTTTTCTTGGCACTCAAGTCTCAGCTCAAATGCCAAGTCCTCAGTATGGATTTCCTTATTATACTCACTCGTAGTTGTTTAAGCAAAGCTGCCAAATTGTACCAAAATTACACTGGGGGCTTTGTCTAACACCTCACTATTTCTATGGTGGTTAACACATTGGCAGCTTGATAGAAATGCACAATAGTAGACCCCAGCCCACACCTATAGAATTAGAATATGTATTTTAACACTATCCCTAGACAAACTCTATAAACATTAAAGTTTAAAGCATTGGTCTAACATGTAATGGCTTTTTCTCTTAGTGATCATTAAAGAATAATTAACCCAACTGACAAAGAGTCTTAAGCAACAGTGCTATATATCTAGGTACGTGAATTCTACTGAACATTGACTACTGTGTTCATTTGCAGAATTTTTCCCAAAGCCTTGATTTAATGAAGTATATTGGCCTATGGTAAACATAATTAGATTCATTTTTCAGGATCATGTTACTTAAGCAGGCCAAGAATTTTTAGTTTTCCCTATAATACTAAGTCTCAAGTCTTAAGATGAGCAACTTTAAAGCATTCCATCATGGTTTTAACAAAAAAATTTGAGGAATAATCATGCTATAGCCATCATAACTTTAAATTCCTAGCTCATGTTGTTAATGCACAAAATTGTATAAAACATTAAATTGCAGACAAAAAATGCCTAAGAACAATTTCAAGTAAAAAGTCTTTTAAGAATGGACATTATAACACAACTTTAAATAAACTCATAAAGCCTTTAAGTGCAATAAATGCTTTTTATTGTATGCTCATTTCAATGAGTAACATTTAGAAATAATAATCCCACATTAACAGTGACAATCTTATCTTACAGCGTGTACATCATTTACAACCACATGACACACAACTTTAGATTTTCCAAATTTAATATTCTGAATTAAGAAAGATAAAAAATTTATTCTCAAGGAACTGATTCTTACCTGGTGCAAAAACAGAAAGGTGAACATTATTTAAAACACAAAGCCACAATATAGCATGAAGTAAAATTACATTTTAATTATGCTGAACAGCTGAGTGTAAACATGAAGCAACTAAAACTTAAAAGTACACATCATATGCATTACATTTATGAACAGGATTTTCATTAAATTTCCCTAAACCAGCTTTTTATATTAAGCGCCATGTTGATTTGCAGCATGCTAACATAAAGTGTTGTTGAAAGGATGCATATTTTATACACTGTAAACTGAATATCCACCTCTAAGCTCTATTGGCAGCATAGTTTTTTGTTAAATACTGCATAAATACTGCCTCACATTGAAAATGTATGTTAATAATATGGTATATAGATTTTAAAAATCAAAATTTTCAATAATGGCATAAAATTGCACCTTTAAACATTAGAGCAAGTAAGACTGGAATAATCATACTTGCTATGACTGTCCTAAAAAAACTAAATATTTAAGAAAACTGTGTTCTCTCAATTTAATCTTAGTATCATTAAGAAATATAGTGCTAGCTTTGTTTGCAACATTACTGTTGCATGCATTTTAGAAAGCCACATTTGACTCAAATATACTTTTGTCATATATACCATACTGAATATCAATCAACTTGAACATCAGAAAAAAGGGGAACTTTAATATTTAGACTTCAGTACAGATGCTGTATTTTAAACATCCTATCCTGTAATAAAACCTTAGTAGCTCTGAAATCCTTCTAAATAGTATTGAATTAATCTAACCTGTTTTCCAGTGAAATTTCTTTCAATGAATACACAAAACTTTTGCCATTTCTGGAATTCAATTTCCAGGTACCATATAAAGATTCAGTGACTAAGTGACTGATGGATGATTGCATTTTATTTTTCCACCCCATTTATAAAACTGCATAAAAGTGAGGCTTGTTTGCCTTAATTAGATATGATCTTTGCAGAAAGATTTGTCTCTTGTATGATCAGCCAAATAAAGTGGTTGTCTTTGCTCTTCCCCTCGGTAGTTGAATTATGTTTATACCATTAAATAGACAATAAGGTTTTCTGCAACCATTCTATGGTGCTCCTTAAATTCTTTTAAGTAATTTCAAAGGGCTGAGATCCCCTCTCAATTCAAATACTTTAAGATCTTTAATAAAAAGAATGTAAATTTATAATTTAATATCAAGCTATGTAACCAGGTGAAACAGTTTGTGAAATTATCTTCCCATGTAGCATGTCATAGTTTCTAAATAGCTTCTTTCTTTATATTGATCTTATTATATAAGAGCCTCCTTGTGGTGCCTCATAATATGCTGATTTTTTTCTGATGGTCGTCGGAATCCCTTCTTGCAGAATTCACACCTGTGTGGATAGTCTTTTGTATGTATTGATATCACATGTCGTTTAAAGCCAGATGCATCTGTGGTGCTGTATTCACAATACTCACATTGGTAAATCTTCCTTCCACTGTGAGTCTTCATATGCTTTTTGAGCTCATTTTGTTGTCTGAACCCTCTTTTGCACCTTTTACACTTCAATGACTGATCCTTAGTATGAACTGAAAGGATATGACCACTAAGAATAAATGGATCTGATGTTTTAAAGTCACAGTGCCTACACTGATGAATCTTCCTACCCTTATGGATATCACTATGCTTTTTGAGCTCAGAAGGGCGATGGAAACCTTTATCACAGACCTCACATTTGTGAGGAAAATCCTTAGTGTGGACAGATATAATGTGCCGCTTAAGGTCACTTGAGTTGGTGCTCTTATGGTCACAATGAGGACACTGGTGTGTCTTATGTCCTTGAAACAAATCCAGATGGCGTTGAAGTTCTCTCTCATCACCAAATGCTTGGGGGCAATGCTCACATTTATATGGTAAATTGTTACCATGCTTAGACTTAATGTGAGTTTTCAAATTTGATTGATCTGCACACCTGAAGATACAATACTGACACTGATATGGCTTCTCACCAGTATGGGTTCTCATATGTTTCTTGAGTTCAGAAGGATGTCGAAAGCCCTTCCCACACTCAACACAAACATGAGGAAAATTCTTGCTGTGAACAGCCAGTAAATGTCGGTTTAACAGTCCTTGTTCCGCAGTTTCATAGTCACAGTATTTGCACTTGTGCATCTTCGGCTCCTTGTCTCTTAATATAAGTTTATTTGAACTCAGTGGACTTGCTTCTCTGTATCTTCGTGTGTATTCTGTAAATTCATGGGTTTTGTCAACTTTGTTTATAAGCTTATGGCTTTCTAAATGGTTATGGAAACTCACTTTCTTGTTAGTTGTAAAGTCACAATCTGTACACTGATATTTTTTTCTCATCAAATGATCAGGATGATTCTTCATGTGTCTTTTCAAGAATCCTCGGGATTTAAACTTTTTTGTGCAAATATGGCAAGGATACACTGTCAGGGGTTGTCCATCAGGGCCTATTATAACAGCTATATTAAAAAAAAAAAAAATGGAAGTTGTAACATTTGGCCAGACTGTTTTAAAAGGGTTTTACAACAAATGCAGCAAAATTAGCTGACATTCACAATGTGAGAACTATACTAGTGGAATAAAACCCTGTAAGACAAGATGTTGATTAAAAGCAATTTATAATAAAGTAAAGCTCCAGGAGTTAGTGATGGACAGAGAAGCCTGGTGTGCTGCAGTCCATGGTGTCGCAAAGTCAGACGTGACTGAGCGAATGAACTGAGCACACTAAAATATAACAAGCAGCACTCTACTATAGACCATTCATCTGCCAAAATGCTATATCACATGCACTTTGTAACAACCTGAAAATTCTCTTTTAAAAAACATCATCTGGGTAAAAAGCAAACAAGCACAGTTAAGTAACAGTAAAACATTTTTTAAAAAACCCATAGACTTAGATCAAACACAAGTATATGAAAGTAGGACTAACTACACTACAAACAACTGACTTATATTCTCAGGTTACAAAAAATACTACTGCATTTCAAGTAATTATAATATTCGTAAAGCAATGTATTAGTATTTTACCTGTTTGCCACTGCCTCGTTTCTCCCCTTCTCCTCTTCTTGGTTTTTTGTTTAAGTACTTTATTTGTATTAATGCTATCACAAATTTGAAGGTATTGTGCTGCTGTACTACTTCTGTTTTCTAATGTTGAGTCTAAAGTATTTCCTGAAAAAAAATCAATACACCATTAAACTATATATATTTATACTCTTTCCATTTTGATTAGATGAATTACTAGAGAAAACTTGGCATTCAGTTGCCACTGAAGTGCTAAATTTCATAAAGTACACTCATCTCTCAAGTGAATATGCAAAAATATGATACCGTATGAAATTAAAATATCCAGTTTATTCATCCTAAAGGAAAAAACTGATCAGGTAAATGAAACGTAAGAAACTGAATTTTATGACCATGAACAAAATCTTGACATCAGCTCAATTTTCTCACCAATGAAGGCTGATGAAATTAAAGAGATTTAGCAAAGAATTAATTTATACATGTCAGATAACCAATACAATCATGGTAACTGTGTAATACATGACAAACAACAACTTCTTGTATTTATGCTTCAAAATGGTTTACTTAATGCTAAAAGTAGTAAGATTGATTTTTTAAGAGTTAAGATAAATGTGACAGGCAATTTACCAAAATTTCAATGGAATCAATGTATACAAAATACTTAATATCAGTTCTCACAATCTCTTGTGTTATGCAATTTAGTTTAAAAACGTAGCCCAAGAAACTGTTTAGCTTAAATGCTATGATATGTATGTCTCTCATTAATTCACCTGAAATCTATATTTAAATTTAGAGAGTGAAAAACCTCCTAAGGTTAGAAACAAGATAGTCAGATACTTTATTCTCCCTGTGTAAGAAAATAAAAAGAATTATCAAGCATGGAATAAAAAACACTATATGAAGTATATTAAAACTAAAAAATACTTAAGCTGACACATGAGTTTTATGTAACATCTATATAAATCTACTGGCTGCACAGAAATTAAGAAAATAGTTCCATCCCAAGGAGAACATTAACAAGTGGTTGATATCATGGACAATTTTTACTTTCATGTCAGAAAAATTTCTATTTTATAATTTTTTCCATAGTAACCTTTTATGGCCCATGAAGTAAGTGGCCTGACATTTGTACCTTGAAAAAGAAATTTTTTTTTTTACTTTTTGGCCACATCATGTTGCATGTGGGAACTCAGTTCGCCAGTCAGGGATCAAACCTGCACCCCTGCAGTGGACACATGGAGTCTTAACCAGTGCACCTCAAGGGAAATCCTGAGGTAAATCTAAAATGAACTGCATTCACAGAATAACACACATTATGTCTCTAAATAAAATTCCTTAAAGAAATAAACTCTTTTTTTTTAATTTTATTTTATTTTTAAACCTGAAACACTGTATTAGTTTTGCCAAACATCAAAACGAATCCACCACAGGTATACATGTGCTCCCCATCCTGAACCCTCCTCCCTCCTCCCTCCCCACACCATCCCTCTGGGTCGTCCCAGTGCACCAGCCCCAAGCATCCAGTATCGTGCATTGAACCTGGACTGGCAACTCGTTTCATACATGATATTACACATGTTTCAATGCCATTCTCCGATATGACTAGGCAAATAAGAGTCTAATGGGTCTGTACACACAAACTAATAACTCTTTATCTACCAAGTAGTATACAAAACCAGCTACTTAACTTACATCTCACATATAATGCTCTCTCACCTGATGACTGACAATCTTCATACCTTCGAGAAACTCTTCTTTCATCTCCTTAAAAAAAAAAGAAAAATTAAAAACTGAGTATAACAATTATCAATGGATCACATCTACAAAATCTTACATCAATCACCATTCCTTGGATTAAACTTTTTGTTGTTGAGGTCTTCCACTCCCATAGATTAGATAATTTCACACACTGAAAGTAAGGGCTGCTTTGAGCATTCTTGGAACTACTAACTTACAGGAAAACCTTACTTTCTATATAAAACCTGAGTAGACATTCTATGAGGCCATCATCACCCTGATACCAAAACCAGACAAAGATACCACAAAAAAAAAAAGAAAATTACAGGCCAGTCACTGATGATGGGCTTCCCTGGTAGCTCAGCTGGTAAAAAATCCACCTGCAATGCAGGAGACCCCAGTCTGATTCCTGGGCTGGGAACATCCCCTGGAGAAGGGATAGGCTACCCACTCCAGTGTTCTTGGGCTTCCCTGGTGGCTTAGATGGTAAAGAATCTTCCTGCAATGTGGGAGACCTCAGTTCAATCCCTGGGTAGGGAAGATGCCCTGGAAGAGGGCATGGCAACATACTCCAGTATTCTTGCCTGGAGAATCCCCATGGCAGAGGAGCCTGGTGGGTACAATCCAAGGGTTTGCAAAGAGTCAGACACAACTGAGTGACTAAGCATGTCACTGATGAACATAGATGCAAAAATCCTCAACAAAATTCTAACAATCAGAATCCAAAAACATTTTAAAAGGATCATACATCACGATCAAGTGGGCTTGATCCCAGGGATGCAAGGATTCTTCAATATACCCAAATTAATGTGATATATATTATTAATAAATTGAAAGATAAAATCATATAATCATCTCTCAATAGATACAGAGAAAGCTTTTCACAAAAATCATCACCCATTTATGATAAAAACCCTCTAGAAAGTAGGTAAAGAAGGATCACACCTCAACATGATAAAGGCCATACATGACAAACCCACAGCAAATATTAATCTCAGCGGTGAAAAACTGAAAGCATTTCCTCTAAGACCAGGAACAAGACAAGGGTGCCTACTCTTGCCACTATTATTCAACATAGTTTTGGACGACCTAGCCACAGCAACCAGAGAAGAAAAAGAAATAAAAGGAATCTAGATTGGAAAAGAAGTAAAACTCTCACTGCTTGCTGATGACATGATATTATACATAGAAAACCCTAAAGATGTCACCAGAAAATACTAGAATTAACCAATGAATATAATAAAGTTGCAGGATATAAAATACACAAAAATCCCTTGTATTCCTATGTACTAATAATGAAAAATCAGGAGAAATTAATGAAACAAGCCCATTCACCACTACAACAAAAAGAATAAAATACTTAGAAACAGATCTGCCTAAAGAGACAAAAGACCTGTATGCAGAAAACTATTAATCGAAGATGACACAAACAGATGGAGAGATACAATGTGAAAATGATTATATTACCCTAAGTAATCTACAGATTCAATGTAATCCCTATCAAACTACCAATATATTTTTCACAAAACCAGAACAAACAATTTCACAATTTGCATGGAAGCACAAAAGACCCCAAATAGCCAAAGCAATATTGAAAAAGAAAAACAGCTGGAGGAATCAACCTTCCTGACTTCAGACTATACTACAAACCTACAGTCATCAAGATAGTATGGTACTGGCACAAAAACAGAAATATAGACCAATGGAACAAGATAGAAAGTCCAGAGATAAACCCATGCACGTATGGGCACCTTGTCTTTGACAAAGGAGGCAAGAATATTCAATGGAGAAAGGATAGTGTCTTTAATAAGTGGTGCTGGGAAAACCGGACAGCTACTTGGAATGAAACTACAATATTTCCTAACACCACACACAAAAATAAACTCAAAACGGATTAAAGACTTAAAAGGTAAGGCAAGAAACTATAAAACTCTTAGAGGAAAACATAGCAAGTACACTCTCGAATATAAATCACAGCAAGATCCTCTGTGATCTACCTCCAAGAGTAATGGAAATAAAAACAAAAATAAACAAATGGGACCTAATTAAACTTAAAAGCTCTTGCACCACAAATAAAACAATAAACAAGATGAAAAGACAACCCTCAGAATAAGAGAAAATAATTTTAAATGAAACAACTGACAAAGGATTAATCTCCAAAGTGTATAAACAGCACATATAGCTCAATACTAGAAAAATGATCAATCAAAAAATGGGCAGAAGATCTAAACAGACACTTCTCCAAAGAAGACATATAGATGGCCAACAAACACATGAAAAGATGTTCAGCATCACTATTATAGAAATTCAAATCAAAACTACAGTAAGTGTATCACCTCACACCAGTCAGAGTGGGCATCATCAAAAAATCCACAAACAAATGCTGGAGAGGATGTGGGGAAAAGGGAACTCTCTTGCACTGTTGGTGGGAATGTAAGCTGATACAGCCACTATGGAGAACAGTATGGAGATTCCTTTAAAAACTAGGAATAAAACTATCATGTGACCCAGCAATCCCACAGTTCAGAAAGACACAAGTACCCTCAATGTTTGCAACAGCAGTATTTACAATAGCTAGGACATGGAAGCAACCTAGATGCCCATCGACAGATGAATCGATAAAGAAGATGTGGTACATATATACAATGGAATATCACTCAGCCTTAAAAAGAAATGAATTTGAGTCACTTCTAGTGAGGTGGATGAACCTAGAGCCTGTTACACAGAGTGAAGTAAGTCAGAAAGAGAAAAATAAATACAGTATATTCATACATATATATGGAATCTAGAAAAATGGTATTGATAAACCTATTAACAGGGAAGGAATGGAGACACGGACTAGAAAATGAACTTGTGGACACAGTGGGAGAAGGAAAGAGTGGGATGAACAGAGAAAGTAGCCTCGACATATATATACTGCCATGTGTAAAAGAGATAGCTGGTGAGAAGTTGCTATATAACACAGGGAACCAACCCTGGTACTCTGTGATTACCTAGAGGAGTGGGGTCGGGGGATGGGAGGGAGAAGAGGAAGGTGATATATGTATAATTATGACTGATTTGCTTTGTTGTATGGCAGAAACCAACACAATATTGTATAACAATTTTCCTCCAAATAAAAAGTAAATTAAAAGAAATGGGAGCTGTTCTTACTATGCAAATGAAAACACGACTCCTTGATTTATAATTAAATTATATTTAATTTAAATAAAAGAGTAGATATTTCTGCAGAATACCCTCAAACTTGAAGATGCTCAACAAATGACTGCTGAATGAATGAAACTGTGAAAAAATCAAGATAAATTAATGCATTTGAACAATAAAATTTTTCAAAATAAAGAATATATCTGGGCCATCCTGAAAATTAAGTAGGAATGAGATCAAATAGAAAGGGAAAAAATAACTTGATTAATTTACCTTTCATCATATACTTCCTAGAAGAGCACACCTGGATTTCTGTTCCTTTTCAAACCCCAATATCTTATTATTTGTGGTGTTAGTACAAAAGAGGAGGGACCAATTTTCAAAGGACATTCCTATTTAAGAAAAATTAAACTTTCAAGCTTCTCACTTATACAGGTAGGATATAAAATAAACCCTACTGAAAAAATTACATTAAGCAAAGTTCATTTTAAATAACACAAGATATGTGGTATAAAAATCATGGAAGTAACTTGAGATGAATCAGCCCACAGCAAAACATTTTATAGTATTAGCCAACTCATGGGGGGCATTAGCATAGCATATATAATGACCTAAAGGCTAATCAAATATATGTTATGTACTTATCAGGTTAAAAAAAATGACAGTGCCCAACCACATACCACAGCCCAGACAATAGGGACAATTGTTTTATTAACATCGAAATCCTCAAGTTGAGTCTCAGGGAAAATTCCTTCCTCTTCCCCTACAATGACTTCCATGTATACTTCATCTGCTATTTTGGCACAACCTAAATTTTAGAAATAATTGCTTGCTTATAACCCCAAATATTTACTAAGTGGGTAAAAATTTCCAAATGATTATCTTTTAAGATTTCAATCTGGTAAATTTAAAAATTATATTAGGCATTTGGGAGGCTATTGCCAACAGGAGACAATAAATCATCAAAATTCTTATCCTCCTCTTAGAACCTAATCCTATGAAAATGACTTTCAATTTATATAAAACATGTGTGCTTAAAATATACTGGCTGATTTTACAGTCCATTGGGCATTACAAATTTATAAGAACTGTATTCCATAATTCTGGTTGATAATTCTTTGGAACTCAGAAGCATTTCCCATAGAATCAATTATGAGAAAGCGGTCCATGCTATCCTACATATTGTAACTTAAATGCAGTACTGTACAGGCAATGAAAAAATTGTCAAAAATACTAGTAACTGAAGAATTAAAAATTAAAGAAATTAAAACTATATATATACATAGTTCACCCCACTTCAGTACTCTTGCCTGGAAAATCCCATGGATGGAGGAGCCTAGTAGGCTGCAGTCCATGGGGTCGCTAAGAGTCAGACACGACTGAGCGACTTCACTTTCACTTTTCACTTTCATGCATTGGAGAAGGAAATGGCAACCCACTCCAGTGTTCTTGCCTGGAGAATCCCAGGGACGGGGGAGCCTGGTGGGCTGCCGTCTCTGGGGTCGCACAGAGTCGGACACGACTGAAGTGACTTAGCAGCAGCATATACATAGTTATAATATAAAATGCTGATGCTCAAGGCTATGTGGACACCCGTTAAGAGGCAGGATTTTCAGAGACCTTACTGAAGACAAAAACATTAAGTTAGACATTTTAAAATATATAGTTAGTATAAAAGAATTTAAACCTAGAGGGTCAATATGTTTATTTTATGTGAAATAATCCACTTAGATTTAATCTGTTAAACAGAAAACTGGCTTGAATTCATGCTTTTCCTTAATTCACACAGTGGTATTTTCTACTCATTTGAAAAATGTGGAAAAAATATGGGAGAAAAGTATCCCTCTCCTAGGTTTCCTTTCTTTCAATTAACCAGAAAGAGACATTAGTCTAAATTTTGCACATCCCCGTGGAATTCTGGCATCAGCTAACCTAAGCTTCGGTCTCCCATCTTCCAGTGTGCCCCTTCTTACTGACCAATGAGTAAAAAAGAAGTAAAGAATTTAGAGATCAAGTAGAAATTCTTTTTCTAATAAAGTCCTCTAGACTCATTTGTTTTTGACATTTTCAGCTGTGGTATATTATTCATGTTTGGGATTGGAATTCAGTTCCCTATGAATTCTAGAGAAGGAAATTTGAGGAGTGGGAATCATAGTACAGGATAGGTAAAGCTAAGTATTGTCAAGGTAATGCACTCAAGGGGAGGCTTTTGCTCTACTACTACTACTACTGAGTTGCTTCAGTTGTGTCCAACTCTGTGCGACCCCATGGACTGCAGCCTACCAGGCTTCTCCATCCATGGGATTCTCCAGGCAAGAACACTGGAGTGGGTTGCTATTTCCTTCTCCAATGCATCAAAGTGGAAAGTGAAAGTGAAGTCGCTCAGTTGTGTCCGACTCTTAGCGACCCCATGGACTGCAGCCTACCAAGTAGTTTTTGTTTCAGCATGGCAAGAAGACAGAAAAAGCCTTAGGAAAGGGCTGCATTCCTATACTGAGGTGAGGAGAAAGTAGGAAGAAAGTAAAATGTCTTTATAAGGAAATGTGGACTATGGTAGGAAAGGGAATGTCAGGAGCTTTTTTCACCCTGTGTGGTACTCAGCTCCAAGAAACCTTAAGCAGCAACTACTCGGAGATAATCAACAGCACAATAAGTAAAAATCCTGGTGGCTTGACTTGGAAGACTACTTACTCAGCCAATGCCTCAGTAGCAGAAGGAAACAACCAGTTAGCCCTTCCACTGCTAAACTCAGAAAGAGGTCAACAGTGCTCACTGCCATGTGCAAAGAACACTGGCAGCAGAGTTAGGCAGACATGAATTCAAATCCTACGTTCCTCATTTAATATTAGATGACCGTGGGCAATTGCTTAACTTCCTTGAGCATCTTCTGCTTCCATTAAACAGGGATAATACCACCTATCTCAGAAATAAGTTATAAGAATTAAATGAGATAATATATGCAACATATGCAATACACACAAAGTAGATTCTCAGTAATTACCTATGTATTTGTGAGCTCTAGTAAAGTCAGGAACCATATGTTGCTGATCTCTGTATCCCAAGTATCTGAGACACAATATGTTTGCTCACTTGAACAATACACATATGCGTGAATAGTCAAAAGGACCCTTCCCTCTTAATTATAGCAAAGGGTCAAACTTATTGATATTTGCTACTATGTAGTGCTTAAATCTGAGATTGGTTTTTTTAGAAACGAATGCATGATGTCTATGGATGAGTCACTACAGTGCCATTTTTTTCTTACTGATATCATCTTCTTCTTGAGAAGAATCTTTAACTGCCATGTAAACCATCTTCTCCCGCTGCATTCGGCTCTGGTCAAGCACTCCAGCTACAGAATGTCCATTGGTGTACTCACTCTCTGTGACAATTTCTGTTCCACCTTAAAAGTTAAAACATGTATCAAAATCAGTAAGCATCATGGAATAATTTCCTCCCAGGTGGCTCTAGTGGTAAAGAATCTGCCTGCCAATGTAGGAGACCCAGGTTCGATCCCTGGATTTGGAAGATCCCCTAGAGAAGGCAATGGCAACCTACTCAAGTATTCTTGCCTAGAAAATCCCATGGACAGAGGAGCCTGGTGGGCTATAGTCCCTGGGGTCACAAAGAGTCAGACATGACTGAGCACACTTTATATTATAAGGAAGATATATTATTTTCCTTTAGAAAAATACTCCCCCTATATATTCTAAGTGTCAAGAAAATTATTATATAAATTTCACTTTAAATTATCAGTCATTACTAAGAAATAACAACATATGTGCAAAGCACTTTGTCTTTTACATGTATTTATCCATTTAATCCTCGCAATAGTATTATTATAAGGTAGTTACTACCATTATGACCATTTTATGGATGGGGAAACTGACATAGAAGGAGGTGAAGTAATTCACCGAAGGCCACTTAAATGGTAGAACTAGGATTAAAATCCAAGCAGTCTGCCTCTAGACTACCCTTAAATACTCACAATTTCCTATTCTAAACCAAACTCCCTCCACTCATGTTTTGAAATCTCAACTGGAATCTTCTACATGTTTGAAAGAATCTAAGAATGATTTGTTCTGTACCATATTTATATACAATTATATATATATATTACATATATATATAATTTTAAAATATTCCACCCCCAAAGAAACCTATTAAAAAGTTGCACGTTGAAGGCAGTATTAGAATAGTTTCCAGAAAAGAAAAGTTCTAATTCCTAACCATTATAGCAATAAATTTAGTATTTATACCTATTTCAACATCATCTTCAGCCTCGGCCTTAAATATATACACTTTTATTACTTCTGAACCAAATCCATCTTCTTTAACATCTTCTTGTGAACCATCACTGCTGATTTTTAATGGTGTGTTCCCCATATGCTCTAATTTTTCCCCAACATCATCTACTGTAAAATATAAAGAGGAAACTATTTCAGCCAAAAAGTACCAGTGACATTTAGTGGGTGTTAAGCATTAATATTAGTGCAATGTGAAATAATGTGTTAACAACTTACCCACTGTATTCAATTAATAACCTATTATGCAACCATTAAAAGTGGTATAGTTCATGAAAAAATAATTCAAGACAGATACACTACATGATCATAATCATATAAAAATCTAGTCACAGATTTCAATTTATATATATGTAATATTCTTGTATTTCAGCTTTAATTAAAATGATTTGTGAAAAAATTAAATAATCTTCCATCATGTTCAACATTTTAAGCTAAATCCTAACAGCAAAATTAATACCAAAAATTAGAACATAAAATATATAGTACTCATAAAATAAGCTGACATAAACAAGTTTCCAAATTAAGTAGCAGCCTGTCTAAACCAATTAGCATATGAAATCTAGTATCTAAAAAAGAGAAAACACCTGAATTATCTTATAAAAAGGGCTTTTTAGAAATCATAAAAATAAAACCTTAGTAAAAACTTTTAACTCCTGTTGAGTCAATGGAAGACAACTTCAAATCAGAAACTGTGTATTCTTCTAGACTTAACCGTTGTATGCTTTGCTTCAAAATCATCATAAAAGCAACAATAATTACTTACACTTAAAGTATACTTAAAATTTTTGATTTTTTAAGAATAGTGTTTAGTTTGAAGTAAATATTGTGCACAAACAATGCAATGAATATATTATATTTACAGAGTTTGTTCTTTGGACATAAATATTAAACAATACATTCCCCAAAATATTAACGTCATATGCCTACCATTTTTTTATTTCAATGTTTGTTCTGTCCCTATAAAAACTGAAATGTAATCTAAGTTGATAATCTGCTCCTCCCTATTATATGTATCATAGTATCACATATGAAATAAAAAATCATGAAGTCTTGACTACATCTAAACAATTCCAGAACTACTGAAAACAGTGACATTTAAAAGTTTTTAACTCAGTACTCTTAAAAATATGTATTTCAGTTAAGATCTATATGGGTCAAAGTCTAGCCTTTACCTCAGTTTCAAACTCGATATGCGCAAATTCAAAACTATTCTTTTGGTCTTTCACAATGGCGAAAAACAACACATTTCAGAAATTCTTCCTAATGTAAAGCTACTCTAACTTTGTGACTAAATATAAATGATTCCACAATATTTAAGAGTTCAGATAGTTTACTGTCTATGAAAGAGAGCACCTAAATAATCAAAATAAATAGAAAAAATTTTTTCATTTCATCATAGACCCTAATTCTATTACCACTTTTTTGGTAAACATTTTTTTTTTGACAATGGGGCAGCTTAAAATGAAAGAAAAAAGATGAAGAATCTGATATTATTGGTTTAACAATCTCTCTTTTAAAATATGTTGAATAAAACAATGAGATCTTTAAAAAAAATTACAAGAGTCAAGTAATAAGTCTTCAGAAAAAAAAAGTACTTTCTCATTCTTAGAAATAAAAACATAGAATACTAAAAATTTTAAAAGTGTCCAAAATATGAATTTCTTAGGTTGGAATAATTTACAGTAAATTAATGAAAAAAAAAAGTCTCATGTGATAAATACTATTTTATACACTTTAGTGGTTTAAAGTGACCATAGTTCTTCCTACAATCAACTGAATTAAAACTGTAATTCACAAAATTAAAGCTCATGAATGAAATAAGACATTTGTCTGGTCACTTCTCAATAGATCTGTACCATAATTTCACTTTAAATATTGAAATTACTGTTGCTATTCTGATTCCATTCATACCTTTCCTTAATGTTCACAGTTTAATGTGTACCTTATTTTCTACTTAGATTCCTCAGAATGAACAATTTTGAAATGTACTGAGTAAACTTGTTCTGTATTTTATGTTCATAGAAGATGATAAAGTTATTAGATATGTTAGTGTACAGTTTTAGTTTTAGAGATAAACTACCAACTTCAAGATTTATTCTATATTCTTCATTACAGAAAGTACAAAGTTAACAAAGACTTAACAGGCAATCAACAGGCTTTAGAGATAGATTCTAAGTCTTTTCTTAATACAGATAATACTCAAAATACCTAAAATTCAAGCTTAAACTTTTTGTTATAAGGTTTACAACATTCAAGTCCCACAGTGTTGTTTCTCAATCTACATGTCATCCCAGCTAGTAATAAGTGGGTAATATTTTACACAACACAGAATTCTACTGGTGCTAAATATAACATTAAAATAGTAAGGTGCATTATTTACCAGCCCCCACAAACTGTGGTATCATTCAACATTCTTCTATAGACCATTGGTACAATTTGATTAAAATTTCATTTTAGTAAAATGTATGATATAATATTCCTTTAAAAAACTAAGTAGGCTTTTTAGTGTACCCCTTTCTTGTTACATCTACCAAAAAATTAATATGGTGAAAATGATATTATCAGTATAGAGTATAGCTGACTCTTGAACAATGCAGGGTTTAGGGGCACTGAGGCTATACACAGTTGAAAATTATATATACCTTTGGAGTTGGCCCTCCATATCTGTAGTTCTGCATTTGCAGACTCAATCAACCTCAAATTATGTAATACTATAGTATATATTTATTGAAAAGAATCCTTGTATTAGCGGACCCACACAGTTCAAACCTGTGTTGTTAAAGGGTCAACTATATACTGATGTACCACAGGGATGGGATAAGGCAATATATAACGGATCAGAAGGCAATGGCAACCCACTCCAGTACTCTTGCCTGGAAAATCCCACGGACTGAGAAGCCTGGTAGGCTACAGTCCACGGGGTCACAAAGAGTAGGACACGACTGAGTGACTTCACTTCATTACACAATGATGAAACAAACAAAAATGAATAATAATTAAATTAAAAAGGTATTCTACTCCTATGTGTATATATCCAAGAGATCTAAAATCTATGTGCACAAAATCTTATACATGAATGTTCAGGGCAGCATTATTCACAACAGCACAAAAGTGGAAACAACCCAAATGTCTATTAACCAATGAACTGATAAAATATATATCCATATAATGAAATATATGGATATAGTCATCAATATATAGGAATGAAGGACTGACCCATGGTACAACATGGATGATCTTTGAAAGCATTATACTAAGTAAAAGGAGTCACACACAAAAGGCCATATATTATACCATTACATTTACATAAAATGTTGAAAACAGCAAATCTATAGAGACAGAAACTGGATTAGTGGTTGCCTGAAGGGTGAGTGGACTAGGGGAGTGACTGCTCAACGGCATGAGGATTTCTTTTTGGGGTAAGAAAAAGTTCTAAAATTGATTATGGTGATACAATTAATTCTGTGAATATATGAAAAATAACTGATGAACATCTCAAATGAGTGAATTGTATGGCATGTGAATATCTCAATAAAATTGTTATATTAAAAAATACAAAGGTATTAACTTTTCCCTTTTATCCCTGAAATTGGTGAGGTTTCATGATATCTCTCATAATGACCATACCAATATATTTTTCTTTACACAAAACTATTTTCCTGAAAGAAATAAAAACTGATTTTATAGATAAAAAACAACTTTGAATGCATTATATTGGTTGATTATTTAAAGGACTCTCCTTTCTCCAATTAAGTTTTTCATAAAGGAAATCATCACCCACAAGTGTCTTATGGGTGTTAGGTATTTTTTAAAGAAAAGAACACCTGGGACAACTTTAGACAGATACAGTTATCCTATATTAATTTCCAAGTTACTTAGCACAAGTGGAATAGCCTAACTATCTGTTAAGATAAAGAAATTGTGACATTTGGTCTGAAAGTGGAAAAAACTTAAGATGTACCTCAGAGACTGAGAGAAGACAAACTCCCTACCACTAAAACCCAGCTGCTGAGATGAGATTTCCTTATAGGGATTCAGGAACAAGATAAAAGTCTGTTTTAAGTTCTCAATTTTATCTCTTAGAGCAGTTGAAGATATCTTGGAAAAAAGCCAGAGAACTTTTAAAATTAACATTGAGGCCTCTCAAGGCAATTTATTCTTGAACTTCTGAAGATTTAATGGTCAACAAAGCCCAAGAGTTGTAAAAACATGAATTAAAGATTAAGGGATGAAGAAAAAAAAGGACAGACTAAATCAAACTAGAGTAAAATAAAATAAATGAAAATGGTAAGATAGAGTAATTAGTCCCAATTTGAATATTCTAACCATTACAAAAAAAGGATCTGGGTGGTGAGAAAATAAACGATATAAAACATTTCATTTTGGTATATCCTATTTTCTACAATAAAAATTATTTAAGTTTAAAAGGTATTTATTTAAAAATTGTTAGTTTCTTTACTAATGATTAAGGAGGTAATTAATCTCCAGTCTGAATTCCCCTAAAATGACCCCACAGCAGTTCCAGTATTATTTGAGTAACACAATGTTCCTTACAGTTATCAGTCTATTAGACTAGAAGGACAGAAGTCTTTTGCACTTGACACATATGGTAACATCAAGATAAATATTTTAAATTAAAATAATCTAGAAAGTTAAACTTTTGCAGAATCAAATCACAGAAGATATGTTGAGATATGACTATTCACAATACATATAACATCTAAATTTTAGACCACTTTAATACCAAAGAGTTTAATTTGACAAGTATCCTTTTAAAGGCATACTGAATTTGTTTTGGTACAGAAAGACTTTCGACTTCTGCCACACCGTTTTAGAAAACCATAATCACAGTTTTGCTTTAAAAAAAAAAATGTCAGGTTAAGATGTAAATATGGAGCTGCTTTAGTTGAAAAAGAATAATAACATTTGCACAGTCTTTTAGTGGCTTAAATTATTCGCTTCAAAACAATATAAATATTCACTTTGAAGTGCTTATAGAGGAAAAAAGTTAACACATCAGACTTCAGAATCATATTTACAAATTAAATATAATTTGCTTTTAGTTTTAAATTCACTGATACACATACATAACATACAATCATTTTATATACACATACACATATTCTACCTGTTAATTCACTTCTCAATCAACCATTTTTTATTTTAAAAAAGAAAAGAACAAAAATCCTCCCTTGAAAAGTGAAATCGTCATCTAATCTTTACTCCTTCTAGCATGATGCCTTCAAATTTTATAAGGAATAGATCCACTTCTTCCTCAAGCTCCACCAATAACTTATCATAAGATTTCTATTACTGCTGCTATTCAGGCAAACCTACCACTTGAAATGAGAACAAGATACTTCTATCTTCTTCATTCAGGTAGAATGTCTTAAGAACATCATAAAGTCAGTCTGATATAAATTTGTTTTAAGTATTTTGCATAGACTATACACACACATAAACAGATAACAGAAAATAAACACAGGCAGAACTGTAGAATACAATCTGAGTTGATTATTTACTTTTCAAGTATTTAATTAGAAAAACTAATTACACATTTCTTAACATGTTATGCTTAAATTCCTAAGCAAAACTGAAATGCCAACTCCACTATCTGTCAAGTTAAAGAGAAAGCGGTGGTTGCATACAATTACCCATTTTGAAATACATATATTTACCATTAAAATTTTGTGTCATTTAATGTTCTTTTTGAACCTTCCAAATTCATATTTTTATTCTAAGATATTAATAAATTGCATTAGTTTACTCCATTGTAGGTATGAATTTTCAGAGTAAATTAAAAACATGAGCAAATTCAAAAAACCATCTGAACAACACAGCTTAGAAAAAAATTATTTTTCAAAAAGATTACCCCCATGACTTTTATTGAACAGATCTCCCATCCCAGAAAACCTGTTCATGTTATACATAAATAAATTTCTACCAAGTAATTATAGAACTTAAATGTCACTTACAAGATATCATTAAGTAGTCTTCAGAAGTGCTCTTGACATCATCATCATCATCATCTTCAGTTTTAATAGTAACTGTAGAACCAGGAACACCACCAGCTGCTTGAATCACAGTTTCTGTATCTGAATTAGTTACAAGAACCTCCTCTGAAACCATTGTGGGAGAGTCAACTCCTGAAACACAATCTTGGACCACATGTTCCAAGTGTCCATCAGGACCAGTAACAAGATCAGCCACAAAAACCTGCTCAGGTACTCTAACAGTTTCTGTAATTAGCTCAGACGTCAAGATGTGATCACCATCATCTTCCTCTAAATCTTCTTCAATAGCAACATCAGCCTCAAGTACAGCTTCAGGAACAATTACACCTTCTGTTACTACATCAGTCTCGGTGATGATATCAGGCCCATGGACAACTTCAGCTGCAAGGCCATGATCAAGAGTTATCCCACCATCTGTGACAACATCAGAAACTAATACAGCTTCAGGAACTGAAACAACAATATGGTCTCCATCGATATGCGCAGTACCAGTCATTCCAGCAACTACAATACAAATTATCCAAAGAAAGTAATCTTATTAATTAAAAGTATTTATATATCAGATGACATAAAATAGTTTTTAAATTAGAAATAGTCCTGGGAAAATTAGTATTTTAAAGAACCACTGATAATTAACTGCCGTAAAAACCCCCACCAACCAGGAACTGAGGGGGAAGTGAAAGAAAATAATGTTAGTAAAATCTAAGTTAAAACCTTAAAAATAATATACTTTATTTTGAAGTAAAACAAAAAAGCCACAGTGAGATACTGAACAGCTAAAAAAAAAGAAATAAATAACACCACAGGTTGGTGAGGATGCAGAGAAACTGAATCTCTCATATGTAATGGTAGCAGCCACTCGAAAATCATTTGGCACTTTCTTACAAAAAACATGTACTTACCAATACAACCTAACAATTGCACTCTGCAGCATTTCTCCCATAGTTACTAAAATATGTTTACACAAAAAAAAAATACATGAATATCCATAACAATGCATAGTAGATATTATTTCTAGTAGCAAAAGAAAAATACAACTCAAATGTTTACAGCATGCAAATGATTGGTTAAGCCATCTTTGGCACATCCTCACTATGGAGTACTACTCAGCAATAAAAAAGGAACAAACTATTGATACATAAACAACCTGAATCAACTGCCAGAAAATTGTGCTGAGTGAAAAAATTCAATTACAACATACAATATACTGCATAATGTATAAATGGAGCCATTTATATAACATTCTCAAAATTCTAAAAGCATAGAGGTGGAGTATAGATAGCAGTTGCCAAGGATGGGGGTGTATGTGAATATTTTGGTATAGCACATACACGGTGATGGACATCATAAATACATGCTCACTGTGTATCTTCACTGTGGTGGTGTCTATACAAATCTATGCTATGCTATGCTAAGTCATTTCAGTCATGTCCGACTCTGTGTGACCCCATAGACGGTAGCCCACCAGGCTGCCTCGTCCCGGGATTCTCCAGGCAAGAACACTGGAGTGGGTTGCCATTTCCTTCTCCAATGCATGAAAGGGAAAAGTGTAAGTAAAGTCGCTCAGTCGTGTCCGACTCTTAGTGACCCCATGGACTGTAGCCTACCAGGCTCCTCCGTCCATGGGATTTTCCAGGCAAGAGTACTGGAGTGGGGTGCCATTGCCTTCTCCGATACAAATTTATATATGGAACAAAACTGCACAGACCAATATACACTCACACACACACAAGTGGTGAAAACTGAATGAGGTCTGTAGTCTAGATAACAGTAATGCACCAATGTTAATTTCCTGTTTTTAATATTGTACTAAGATGTTACCATTGCAGAAACATGAGTAAACCGTTTATAGGACCCTATAGGCTATTTTTTCTATTTCCTGTGAGTCTAGCATTTCAAAAAGTTAAAGTTAAACTAAAAAGGACACAAAACCATGAAAGGTTGCTAATATGTTAAATTGAGTTAATAAAATATGACAGCTTAATACATTTGACAATACGTATTATAAACATGAAAAGAAGTTCAGAGACTTCTTTATTTTAAAAATGGAAAGCATCTTTTAACATCTGATTTGGGGAGAAGAAAACAACTCATTTTAGATAAAGATTTGGTTTATTTAAAAAAAAACACACAAATAGACTCTGAATTGTTTTAAATTCTAAACTAGTAAATTGTAGGAATAAAGCTTTAAATAACATTTATCTTGAGCAGCATGGTAAACGCCAACTCCTACCCTCTTGTAAATATTATAAGAGTGTAAAATTCCTTCACGAGTAATTCTGTTACATTCTGCCTCTCTGAAGTGATGCAGTAAACAAATAGTTTATGGACCAAGTTATAAGAAAATTACCTACAAGAATCCAGTACAAAGCCTTTTCTACATAATGATCACTTTCTATACAGTAATAATCTGAAAGAGTGCAATTTGTTACATGGTTCACTACTATTAACCAATTCATTATGGAAGTTTGCTGGTAAATTAGGATGGAGACCAGTGAACACATTAAAAAATAAGGTGAGAAGGGAAAGTTACCTTTCAACCCTTCTGAAGTTTTCTCACTATTCTCAAATTTTCACCGAAACCACATTACCCAAAAGGACACAGCCTCAACCTTGAAAATTAGTAGACAAAGGGAGTGTGTATAGAATAAGAACTTTCTACTCACTTTTTACTCCACTGGTCATTTTTGTAGACAGGGAGACGGTGAGGGTTCAAATTTAGTATTCAACCAGACTGAAAATGTGGTTTTTAGCAAGGAAAAATTAAATGCTAAGCCTATAAAATTCACAGTATTGAAATTCTATGTATATGAATAACAACATTAATACTGTATAAATTTTTTTCATAAATTAGACTTAAAGTGTGGGAAATTCCATTTATTTAAGAACACAGCTAGAAAATAGTTTGTTTCCTAAAGGTAGACAGTAAAGAAGGATGGAGGGACAGAATAATGCTAGTGCTGGCTTGGGTTCAGATTAACTTGTTTGGGAGGATTCTAATAAGATGGAATAAGTGCTTTTCAGTTTACCTAGTTTTTACTCTAGCAGGAACTTACATGTTAAAATAAATCAGATCTAAATCAAAAAAATCTAAACATGCTTGTTTACCCTGAACTAAATAATTTAAGAATCTTAGACCAAGAATTGATGAGTTCCCACAGGGTACTGGCAGAAACTCAGACCATGATCCAAAATGCTTTTCATTAAATTTTGCTCTTTCCTCTTATCAACTCATTTGAAATTCCACTGAATTTCCAGACAAAGTTATTTATTTTAGCTACACATTAGCTATATTTATTATTGAATACTATGCACCAAGCAACTTAGTATTTTACATATAATATCTCATTTAAGCCTCAGAACTATGAAATAAGGGGAGTGTTATTATCTCCACTTTAAACACAAACAAACTACAGTCTAGAGAGATTAAATAAGCTTGCCCAAGGTTCAAGCTGGGAACTGAATGCATTTTTTTTACTCTAGACTGGCTTTTTTGACTTGCCTAAATGAGGAAAACAGAATCTTTTACTTACTCTAGAGACTGATTTTTAAGAAATTTATAGGGCTAATCAAGTGAGTCACTACTAAAGGAATAGATTGAAAGAGAAAGAACAAAAAGACCTACCATATAGTGACTTATTTAAAATTCAAGGCATTTAGTAAGTAGCATTAAAAGGCATTAAAATTTTATCTCGCTAGGTAGCAAACTATAAACAATATGAAAAAAAAATCTTTTTTTTTTAAATTTTATTTTATTTTTAAACTTTACATAATTGTATTAGTTTTGCCAAATATCAATTTTTTTAAAGTGTGAAATCAATTAGATGACCTGATAACAGTAAGAAACAAGTCATTATTCCAAGCATTTCCCTTCTTACTAAAGTTGCTTAAATTAAATGTGAATAGCTGAATTTCACCAGAAAACATAATATTTGGTATTTTGGGGGTTTGTCTTGGGCCACCACATACCACTATTTTGCTACTAAGTCTCAAAGCAATATGGGCTTCCTAGGTGGCTAGGTAGTAATGAATCCACATTTGATCCCTGTGTCGGGAAGATTCCCTCAAGAAGGAAAGGGCAACCTACTCCAGTATTCTTGCTTGGTAAGTCCCATGGACAGAGGAGCCTGGTGGTCTACAGTCCATGAGGTCACAGAGTTGGACACAACTAAGCAACTGAATACACATGCACACGCACGCTCAAAGCAGTATGGACTTTTTTTAGCAATAAAATCTTAAACAATTAGATTCAACAGCACAGATTCCAAGGACAACTATTATACTGAGACATGCACAAGTTATCACATAAAGCATACTATTGTAAAATTTAAAGTATCCTTGAAAAGAAACTGGTCCAATAAATTTCTGAATTAAATCAATAGTTCAGACTCAATATAGTAGCCATTTCATACCAACCAAAAACAGAGAATTTAGAGATCCTATACCACAGTGTGTTTACTTAGCTAGCTCTATCTATGTATGCTACACTCATGTTTCACAAGTATCATTAATTTCTGGGTTTGTAGATATCTAAGTTTTTAAGCTAGCAGAAATTTAAAGAGAATGTATCTAATTTCTAATCAAATTTTAGAATTTGGAAACCCTAGTATTAGATATAAGGGATTAATTAAGCCTCAAGACAGACAGGAGGAACAATGCAAAGAGAGCTAAGAGGAACACCAAGTAAAAATTCACCAGCACCAGACATTTTTCCAATCTTTGAAAGGAATCAAGCTTTGCTTGCTAATGGGCAACTTCTTCAGGAGTGCAGATGGGAGGGATTTCTGGCACTGTATCAGATGCCATAGGGTAAGTAATATTTTGTATAAAATGGACAAAATACTGTATTTCTTCCATAAAAAATCTTATTTTGCATCATTTATTTTCAGATTCCAGATATAAAAGATGTCATATAATATTTCTCCTTCTCTGTCTGACTTCAGTCACAGAGACTCACACACTTAAGAGAATGAACTTATGGCTGCTGAGGGGGGAAGGATGTGGGCAAGGCGTAGTTGAGGAGTTTGGAATGGACATATACGCACTGCTGGATTTAAAATGGATAACCAACAAGGACCTACTGTAAAGCACATGGAACTCTGCCCATTTGGCAGCATGGATGGGAGGGGAGTTTGGGGGAGAATGGAAACATGTATATGTATGGCTGATTCTCTTTGCTGTTCCCCTGAAACTATCACAACATTGTTAATTGGCTACACCCCAAAACAAAAAGTTTAAAAAATACCTTATTTTTAAAAGGTAAAAAGTTAAGCTTATTATACTTAATATATACTTAAAATATATATATATATATACACACACACTGAAATATATATATTTCAGTATATAAAATAATATATACTGAAAATTATTATAAACTTATTATACTGAATTTCAAGTGTTCCATAATTTGAAAAGCTTATCTCTTGCAAGGTATTCACAAAATTCTTTTTAAAATCTCTTACACCTCAGTCTTTTGCCTTCTTCTAGAGTTTATTCCCATACTTTTTCCACCTAAAATCACTTCTAGGTCATCTATAATCAAACAACTCACTTCTGACTCTTCAAGCAGAGTAAATCCATGATTCCTTTTTGTGTCATCAATTAACTACAACTCCCACCATATTAAATCTGGAAAGGACATGTAATGTTATCTAGCCCAACCCACTCATAAAAGTGAATTAAGTAATTTGCCTAAGTTTACATAGATAATTAATAAGACTGCCAAGACTAGAATCTAGTTCTGAGTCTCATTACAGTGGGCTTTACAACATGAGACAAAATAACATATTCAACCATATTATCTAAAAATAGTATAGCCTTTTCTTAAATGAGCAAAGTATCCTCTTTGTAGTCTCCCATTTCTAATTGTATCTTTAACATTCCACAATATCTCATGTTTCTGTTTACATTTTATCCCAATTTACCATTTGTCTCTTCTACTCTCACTTTGATCTTTTGTGTAATTCTTACCACTCTATCACTGCCACTTATACTTCAGATACCTCTCTCTTCTATCATTCAGACTGACCTTGCCCAAATTCAGATTATTTGCTGTTAAGGGTGTCTTATCATTTTCATCAAAATGACTACTGTTAAGAGGCCGCTGAAAAATCTGGTCACAAAAATAGGGATTTTTTTTTTTTTTTTCAAGAAAAGAAAAAGGTAATGCTATCAGTGAGAACTTTCTAAGTATATGGCATCAGAATATAATTAATCATCTAGTGCAAGATATTCCTCTATCACTATATAAGCATCTAACTTCTTTGAAATGATGAAAGTACTTCCATTTCCAGCTTTATTAACAATGCAACTTAAAATGTATTTTATATTTTAACATTTTCTAACATTTCCAAAGATGTATTACCACTATATTCCAAGTTTCCTTACTTCAATCTACCCACAAAATTATAAGAATGATTTTAACTAGACTACTGACACATAGATTTACTTAAATAAGCCCTACAAATGTATTTTCCTGGCAAAGGAACAAGTTTTCATTGTAATTCTCCCCTTCCCCAATAGAGTTTTGATATTTAGTTACAAATAAAAAATACAACAAAGAAAATGCTTTACCAAAATCCTGCATAATCATGGTATGGGCCATTCTAGAGTCTGATGTGTGCAATCCAAGACTTCCACCACCTGGATCCATACTTAGTTAAGTTCATTCACAAATCTCTGTAAAAGAAGTGTTTTTTTTTAAAATAGTTTAAATGCATTTAGGTCAAAGTCAATTGTTTTGAGAAAAATGCAATTGAAAATGTGCCTCTCAACCAGGTGTGCAAATCTCATTACAAAGGAAAACAAAGCAAACAAACAAAAGAAACCTTGTTTTATGCTTTATGTGACAACCATAAATAAAAGAAGGGTCAGTGGAAGTAAACCAAAGATAATGGAGAAGAAGCACAAAGGGTGATGAGCAACAGGGAAGTGATAGACACAAGCAAAAGAACAAAATTGTAGTATTGAGGTTCCAGTTAAAATATAGGTTATTAAATAGGAAGAAAAAGAACAAGATGACAACAGACAATAGTTGGGGTATTTATACATTACTAGAGGACTCAGGTGTCTAGTATTAGTGCATTTCATCCAGTGGCTCTCATCCATTTCTTCCAGACCCAGCTCAGCCCTGCAGCGTAGCTCTGCAGATAAACTTGTGTTTCACCTCTGGCTCCCGGGGTTCTACTTATAATGAAAAATGTTCTATCCCAGTTTCCCTGGAGTTCTTTGAGCCAGTAAGGACTTCTTGCCTTACTCTACTACAATCTCTTGGCTCACAGTTTTGAGGACTCATGAAACATGACTGCTTCCTAAATGTAGTAGAGATAAGATCAATCACATACAAACATTTAGCAAATTGGTTCTTTCAGAATAGCTTTTACTTGTAAATTTTTTCATTAATAATTAATAAAGCTATACTAGCCTCATGCTAGTTTTGGAAGCAAGGGCTCAACCTATTTCATTTCAAATGACTTATACTATATTTAAGATCAACAGATAGTATGGAACCTAAAATTAGATTCTGTTACTTAATGTTATTTCTTAAAACTATATGTATGCTTTACTCTCAGATACAAGCTTCTAAGCAAATCAACCAAAAAATCTGTAAATTTTATAGAATATTTTCCTCATTTTTAGTTTGGCCTAATCTATTCTTAAGTACAGGAGATCACTAAGATTTTTTTTTTCCTTGCCTCAAAGTTCTATAGGTGTACAGAAGGCAGGAAAAGTCTCACAGAGTAATCTTTATCAACATTTGAGTCATGTATCTCAAAATCCTACAGCAGTTAGGTGACATCTCTGTATATTACAATGATTCAAACAAAATTACTTTATGTGTGAGCACATTCTGAGCTGTATTTTTGTTATCTTTTTTAAACACCACATTGTTTTCTGCCTTCAAAATGAAGTCAAGAGAGTTCACAAACTACCTGGGTCTTCAGAGAGAGAAATTAAAATGCCATAATTACTTATTTCCAACATTTAAAACAGTGTACTATTTTAAATTTAATTAGAATAAATGCTTTATCACATAACCAACAGAACAATTACAAATGCCTTTAAAATGTTTTAAACAGTTAATTTTGCTTAATTATTAAATAAAACATGAAGTAATTTGTTAATCACCTTAATATGAGTATCCTGAAGAAACTGTAGATTTTCTTACATATTGTAAAATAAAATCTGCAGCATTTTGTTTTTGTTATTTTTCCTTCTGAACTACGTTATTTTCTTTGGAAGAACGTTCTTTTTACCTATTGTAAAAATACATTCACAATTAGATACCTTAAAACATTTTAAACTGAATCTCTGACACAACTTGAGAATTTTTCTTTACACTTTAATGTACAGGGTGAGATTGGGAAGGGTTCATATGCTCAAAACTGTTAACCTAAAAAGCAACCAAAGGGATTCCAACAGAAATAACTACCTACAACGTTACTTCACTTAGAATCCAACCATCTGATTAAGCCAAAATCTTTCCTAAAGCATATTTTAAAAATCACTAGCAACATTTTATTTTGGAAAGTAAAAGAGAACCAACCAAGGGCAAGCTTTATTCTTGCCAAATCCATAGGAAAAAAATCTGCACTAGTGTTCAATGAAGTGTAAAAATTTTAACACAGTGCAACTCTTACAGGAATTATCACACTGTAAGAATATCAAATAAACTGGACCACCTTTTTCCCCATATAGAAAGTTTCAATAAGATCAATAAAGAATGGGGTATGAGAACAGCAGTGTGTTAAGGATTCAGTAGCCAGGCTTCTCAGTATTCTGAAGAGCATATTTCACATCCTTATTGAATGGAGGTAACCACCAAATACTCTTCAAGAAAACATCTTTCCCTTAGTTTATGTGGAGCAGAAATCACAGAACAAAAATCAAAACAAAAACAAACAAACCCCCCCCCCCCCAACACACACACATTTTACTCTCATTCGTCTTCTCTGAACAGATTATTCAGGGCCTAGCTTCTAGATGATGTAAATAGGGTGAGGGACAGGAGAAAAATCCTAAGGCGGCAGAACAAGAGAATGTGAAAGTAGTATAAGCAGAGATAGGAGACAAAGGAGCCCTGGCAAGTAGCAGTATTGCAGCTTTGGACGCAACCCTCTTCCCGCATCAGTCTCCCTTTCCCACGACCACGCCAAGTTTCAATCATTCTGAGCAGAACGCACACACGTGCCCTCCCATACATTACCCATCTCCCTGGATCTTTAACCAAATGAGAACCTTCGCAGTGGAAAGGCAGAAAGCGAAGAGACAAGAATACCCTTTCCCCTCCTCCCTCACTTGGTGCAGCAGTCGCCACGATACTACCCACGCCGTGCTGCCCAACCCCTCACCATCCTGCTCCCTTTGCCCCGCTACACAGGAGACGGCGGCAGGGAACCAAAATGGTGGTGTTTTAGCAAAGGCGACAGTTGCCGCACACGGCCCCCACCCCCACCGCAGGCTCTGACGGCTCCCTAGCCCCTAAAATGCCCGATTCGGTGCCACCCTCTCGCAAACGCCGTTATCCCTCGCGCTTTCCAAGGTTACCAACCGCTGCTGGCGGGGACGGGGGCGGGAGCGAGATGGGGGAAGTGCAGCTGAGAGGAATGGGGGGGGTGGGTAGTGTCGCCGAGAGAAAATGCCAGGGGGCCGCCGCATTCTTCACCGTTTTGTTTTCCGCCATTTTCCCGTCACCCTAAACCACCGACGGCCTCCACGACGGCTCTAGCCCCCGCGGGCTGTGGCCTCGCGGAAAAACAGGGCAGCTGAAGGAGAAGTAATTCTCTCAATTCCCCCAGCCACCCGCTGCTGAGGAGAAACACTGTCTGCCCGAGGGGAGGGAACGCTTAGGGACTAGACGCCACTTCCATTGTTCCCGTCGCCCTACACAACGCGCTGGGTGTGAGCCTCTCCTCAACCGAGCGACACTGAGAGCAGCCGACCCAAGTCCCTGTACTCTCTCCTCAGGAGTCTCCTTACCTGCCGCCGCCGCCGCCAGTTGGATTCTGACCGCGCTCCGGATTTCTGCGGGGGGCGGCAGCTGTGGATCAGCGAGCTCCTCACATTCGGGTTTCCGAGGTTCCGCAGCTCGAGCCAATCACAAGCTACTCTGCGTCTGGGAGGCGCGCCGCCTAGTCCTCTTTTATACCGCGCCTGACTTGCTGAGGTTGCATTACGTCACGCTCCCCTTGCTGCAGGGTAGGGGGCCGCGGGGGGGAGCGCGCACGCGCGCGCGATCGATCGAGAAGCCCGCGCTGGGTTTCTGCCCGGAGACCCCGCGGAGTTGCGAGTCCAGGCTGCAGCGCGGGGCGAGTCTCAGTGCGCAAGCCTGGATCTTGGCGCGACCCTGAGGTGTTTCCGTGGGGAGATGTTTTGTTTTCCAGGGTTTCTAAAGGAGAGGAAGAGGGAGAGGTGGGGAAATCAATATGCGAATGGCCATCCACTGAACCTCTCGTAGATGTTGAATAAGGTTTAAAAAAAACCAGTCCTACCCTCGAGGATTTGACCAGTTAGGTTGACCTGAGTGATAAGAAGTATGCTTCCCCGAAATGAAACCCTTATGTATTTTGCAGTTTCCCTCCTTTATTCTTTTTATATTTCCTCGTGAAGTCGCTCAGTCGTGTCAGACTCTTTGTGACCCCATGGACTGTAGCCCACCAGGCTCTTCCATCCATGGAATTTTCTAGGCAAGAGTACTGGAGTGGGTTGCCATTTCCTTCTCTTATATTTCCTAGTGGTAGACAATTCGATCTAGAAAGTAAAGGGAAAAAAAGCATAGAAAGGAAGGGTAGACAAGGGACCAAAATGAAGTGAATACTAAATATCTCTTGATTGTGTCACTTTCAGCTTGTGTCTGAACAAAATGGGAGAACGGTGAGAAATTCAGTGGTAACGGGTGGATAAAAAAGTGATGCGATGTGACTAAAAAGATTGCATTTGCAAAGGGCCTTATGTTCTGAAAATTTAGCTTTGGTATCTTGAGCATTTGGAGTGAGTATGGACTGCAAGGAGATCCAACCAGTCCATTCTGAAGGAGATCAGCCCTGGGATTTCTTTGGAAGGAATGATGCTAAAGCTGAAACTCCAGCACTTTGGCCACCTCATGCGAAGAGTTGACTCATTGGAAAAGACTCTGATGCTGGGAGGGATTGGGGGCAAGAGGAGAAGGGGACGACAGAGGATGAGATGGCTGGATGGCATCACTGACTCGATGGACGTGAGTCTCAGTGAACTCCGGGAGTTGCTGATGGACAGGGAGGCCTGGCGTGCTGCGATTCATGGGGTCGCAAAGAGTCGGACACGACTGAGCAACTGATCTGATCTGATCTGATCTGAACAGTGTTTAAGGTGGGAAAGGATACGCTCCTTTAAAAAGAGAAAGAGAAGGTAACACTACATTTGCCTAAATAGTTTGAATATTTTTACAAACAAAACATGTTATTTTTCTCGGTCAGCTAGATAATTTCTCCAGGTCTCTATAACCTGATATACAATTAAAGGTTTTGAGAAACGTAAAGGAGACACAGCATGAAAGCCCTGGCACAGAATCTGGGCTATAGCAGACGGGGAGTACACAAACTGTCTACTTGCAGAGCCAAGTAATAAGTATTTTAGGCTTTGAGGATTATAAGGTCTCTGTCAAGTATTCAAGTCTGCAACTGTAGCCCCAAAGCAGCCATACACAGTATGTACACAAATGAGCATGGCTGTGTTCCCATTGAACTTTATTTATGGCACTGACATTTGAATTTGGTCATTTTAAAGTGTCTTGAAAAATTATTATTCTTTGAATTTTTAAAAACTATTTAAAAATGTAAAAAACAGTCTTAATATCAATCCACTAAAAATACAGGCAGCCATCCAGATTTGCTCTGTGCACGGTAGTTTGTTGACCCTGTAGGTGTTGTTTACTTTTATTTTCCCTCATAGATAAAGTTATTTTTTATGAGTATGTTCCCATAGGTGATGTGTTTCTATATTGGGTTCCCTGGTAAATACTATTTGAAAGATCTTCTCCCAGTGACAATTCTAATAGGACATGGAAGAATCTGAGAAAGATGTGGGGGGTTTTTACATCAATAACCTTTGCAAACAGTAACTTGTAGTAGATAATTTTTAAAACCTGAAGATCATTCTTGCTCCTCCTTCTTCCTCCAAGTATCTCTTCCATCAAAATGTCCTGAGACTTCTACTTCCTTAATATCTGTGTAGTTCATCCTGGTTATTATTTTTTTTTTTTCCATTCCTGATCTCATTACCTTGTTCGGGTTCACATCCCTTCTTACCTGGATTACTGTAACACCTTCTTAACTTGTTCATCTTTTTCATTTGCTCATCAAATCCTGAAATCAGAAATAACCAAATCAGAAAAAAATATCTCAGATTAAGCCTCCCAACTCCATTTTTCACTTCAGTTGATACCCTCAACAAATAGGACTCTGCAATAGCCTCCTAACTCATTTCAGAAATCGGCTACAAGTCTTGGCTAAAAGTCATATATTTTACTGTGTAGAATCTACATCACCACGGAGATCACTTGCATAACAAAACAAAAAACCTGATATCTCACTCCCCTGCTTAAAATTGCTATAAAATTCCCACTAGAAGTCAAGGATGACTTTCAAGCAAGCAGAGAAGGAGACTTGTAAGACTCCCAGCTGGGCAACAATGTTGAAGACCATGTAAGTTATGTCTTTTAGCTTTTTGGTCAATATTTATTTGAAGGGTAAATTAAATGCTATGTTACAGATGGCTGTTTGTGCTATTATTTTAAATAAGTGCTACTTTTATATTCATGCTTCAGCTTTTTACTGTTTCACATTAACCAATAATATTCATTAGGTACTATAACGGAGAAGGCAATGGCAACCCACTCCAGCACTCTTGCCTGGAAAATCCCATGGGTGGAGGAGCCTGGTAGGCTGCAGTCCATGCGGTCGCTGGGAGTCGGACACAACTGAGCGACTTCACTTTCACTTTTCACTTTCACGCATTGGAGAAGGAAATGGCAACCCACTCCAGTACTCTTGCCTGGAGAATCCCAGGGAAGGGGGAGTCTGATGGGCTGCCATCTCTGGGGTCGCACAGAGTCAGACACGACTGAAGTGACTTAGCAGCAGCAGGTACTATAAATACTTTGTAGCTTACTTTGTTTTATAATTTGCTCACTTCACTCCCTCTACTTTCTTTGGTAGCCATGGCCAACTAATAGTGTTTTGCTATGGTACATTTAGAAACTACGTGTTCTGTTTCTTCTTTCTCATGTGCTTCTGGAATCACAGTTTGTCATCAGATATATTTCCTTTAACCTCAACTTGTTCTATGAAAACTATTAGTCTTCTTGCTTTATCTGGCACCTGACCATCTCCCAAGGAAATAATCTAAAATAAATTAACATGAGCATATTCAGGATCATCTAGAAGACCACTTTGTAAATGAACACTGTCATACATCATCAACACTCACATTTGTATTTGTATTTACAGGCACATCAACGCCAGACAGTACCACTTTAGTTGTTTCGGGTTTGATATGCAATGAACAAATCAGACCTTGTAAACTATGTGGTCAGGTCCTATACCAGGTATGTGGTACATAATACAATTTCTTGGTAGTCAGAATAAAGTGCTAGGGGAGGTGAGTCATCCCACAGCATACAATAAGATAAGCTATGCTCAATATGCCATTGCAGAGTCATATTCCTGTTATGGAATGTAATTTAGTTTCAGCACAACAATCTAATGCATAACATTAAATTAATGCTGTTAATTTATTAGTTTTGTTGTTTATCATTTTGGTTTTATAATTGTATCAGGACTGTTAGCTTAAGAAATTTATTTATACAGAGCTCTACTATTATTTATGTTTAAGTAACCTTATAATGGGGCTTCCCTGGTGGCTCAGTGGTAAAAGATCCACCTGCAATGCAGGAAACACAGATTCAATCCCTGGGTCAGGAAGATCCCCTGGAGAAGGGAATGGTAACCCACTCCAGTATTCTTGCCTGGGAAATCCCATGGACAGAGGAGCCTGACAGGCCACAGTCCATTGGGTCAATCAGTCCAAAAGAGTCAAACATGGCTTAGCAACTAAACAAAAACATTATAATAAAACCAGCTTAAATCAACATTAGCTACAAATATTTTCCTTTAGTCTATGATAAAAATTGCAAAGACTCAGACACGACTGAGCACACATGATAAAAATATACAAAATGATGCACAAAATCTCTAAATACTATGCTACAGAAAAAGTATCAAGACTTCTTGAGGGTAATAGCTAATTCCAGATTTGAAAGGAAATAAATAAGATGAAACTGTGTTATATTGTTGTGTCAGTGAGCAAGAAAGCCATCAAAGACTAATGGGATCATGTCAAAAATACATGAGCATCAAATAATGATAACTGCATGATTACTAAGTGACTGAAACATGTAAAATATGTAAAAACTGATGAGTTTATTAAAGATACTGAAAGAGAAATAGAGAGATCACCCTCCCAACCCTCATCAAAGAAAAAAACATCTCATTTGATACCATTTGAAGTAAATAAAACATCAAGCCCTTATTCTGACAATTAACAAAAGAAAGGAACTCAGTATTTTATTCTGTTTTGCCTATACAGACTATTTCAGTACAACCAAATAACTCTAGGTTGATGAGGGAAAGTTCTTTTTCATAAGAAATATAATAAATATAGAATAAACATAGAAATAAATGTAGAAAATCACCATTTTACAACCCTTAGAGAAGTCACAGATCCAGGTAGTAATCATCAGTGGGTGAAATATTAGATGAAAGACTGGATGGAAAACTATAAATTAGTTCAGGTTGTCATCACCTGAACCCTCTAATCAGTTTCTCCCCATCCTGTTTGGCATTTGACATTATCACTGTTTTTTTTTTTATAATTTTTATTTATTTATTTTTGGTTGTGCTGGGTCTTCGTTGCTGCATGGGCTTTTCTCTAGTTGCCATGTGCAGGCTTCTCATTGCGGTGGCTTCTCTTGTCGTGGAGCACGTGCTCTGGAGTATACAGGGTTCAGTAGTTGCAGCTCCTGGGCTCTATCTAGAGCACAGGCTCAATAGTTGTGGCACACGGGCTTAACTGTGCCACACGGACTTAGGCTCTACAGCATGTGGGATCTTCCATAATCAGGGATAGAACCCATGTCTCCTGTATTGGCAGGTGGATTCTTTACCACTGAACCACCAGGAAAGTCCATCACTGTTTTTTATTTCAGCTTGTCTAATAGATGTGTAGTGATATCTCATTGCAGTGTTAATTTGAATTTGTCTGATAGCTAATATTGCTAAATATCTTTCATATGCTCATTTGCCATAATCTCTATGGTGAAGTGTCTTTTCAAGTTCTTTACCCATCTTTTCATGTGGTTGAGTTTCATATTTTTCAAAATATATATATTTGTGGATACAAGTCCTTTATCAGATATGTGATTTGCAGATATTTTCTATCCATTGTCACCTGGTCTTTTCTTTTTCTTTCCACGTCTTTGGCAGAGCAAAAAATTTTTAATTTTTTATCAATTTATCAATATTTTCTTATATCAGTTCAGTTCAGTTTAGTCACTCAGTCGTGACCGACTCTTTGCGACCCCATGAATCGCAGCACGCCAGGCCTCCCTGTCCATCACCAACTCCCGGAGTTCACTGAGACTCACGTCCATCGAGTCAGTGATGCCATCCAGCCATCTCATCCTCTGTCGTCCCCTTCTCCTCTTGCCCCCAATCCCTCCCAGCATCAGAGTCTTTTCCAATGAGTCAACTCTTCGCGTGAGGTGGCCAAAGTACTGGAGTTTCAGCTTCAGCATCATTCCTTCCAAAGAACACCCAGGACTGATCTCCTTTAGAATGGACTGGTTGGATCTCCTTGCAGTCCAAGGGACTCTCAAGAGTCTTCTCCAACACCACAGTTCAAAAGCATCAACTCTTTGGTGCTCAGAGATTGTGTTTTAGTTTGGATTCTAAGAATTCTTTGCCTTGTTTCAGCTCACAGACATTTTCTCCTATTTTTTTTTCCCAGAAGTTTCATTGTTTTGGGCTTTAAATTTACATCTATGATCTATTCTGGGTTAGTCTTTGGATAAAGTGTGAGATGTAACTCATTCATTTTTATGCATATTGACAACCAAAGATTCCAACAACATTTGTTAAAAAGTCTATCCTTTCTCCAAAGAGATTTTGCACATTTGTAAAAATCAAATGGCCATATTTATGTAGGTTCATATCTGTTCTATTTATTAGGTTCCATAGATCTGTATCTTTTTCTTTACCAATACCACACTGATCTGATTACTTTGGCTTTTTTAATATTTCCTAAAATTGGGTAGTGTAATTTTCCCAACTTTGTTTTTCTTTTTCAAAATGGCATTAGATATTCTCCTTTCTTATATTTTTTTCTCCTTTATTTTAACATTAACTTTTATATATCTATAAAAAATTCTGCTGGGATTTTGATTGGTATTTTGTGAATCTATAGACATCTGAGGAAAACTGACATCTTTATTGCGTTGATTCTGCTAATTCATATAACTCAGTATGTTCATTTATTTACATCTTCTTGGGTTATTTCATCAGCATTTTGTATTTTTCAGAATTCAGCTTCTGTACATGTCTTATTAGATATATACCTTGTTAGATGTATACCTAAGTCCTTTGGAGGAACTGTTGTGTCTTCTAAAATTTGATTTCCAATTGTTCTTTGTATTTAGCTTTAAACTCTTTGATTATAATGTGACCAGAATTGGATTTTTTGGGTTTGTTCTGTTTGGGGTCCACTCAGCTTCTTTTTATTTGTATATTTATGTCAGATAATTGGGCACATTTGGAACATTTTCAGTCATTATTTCTTTGAATACTCTTTCAGCACCATCATTTTTTTCTTGTCCTTTTGAGACTTTCATTATATAAAGTTTAGACACTTTGTGCTGTCCTACAGGTCCCTAAGGCTTCATTCATTTTTTTTTTCCAATCTTTTTTCTTTTTGTTAAAATTGGATAATTTCTATTAGTCTAACTTCAAGTTCACTAACTCCTTACTCTGTCATCTCTATTCTGCTATTAAATCCAGAAACTGAAATTTTGTGGGTTTGTAATTGTTTTGGTTATCATCTTTTTCAGTTCAGTTCAGTTTTTCAGTTCAAAAATTCCCATTTGGTTTTTCTTTGTATATTATATTTCTTTGAGAGTGAAAGTATTGGTTGTTCAATCATGTCAGACTCTTTGCAATCCCATGGACTATAGCCCACCAGGCTCCTCTGTCTATGGAATTCTCCAGACAAGGATACTGGATTGGGTAGCCATTCCCTTCTCCAGGAGATCTTCCTGACCCAGGAATCAAGCTCAGGTCTCCTGCATTGCAGGCAGATTCCTTACTGTCTGAGCCATCAGGCTCAATATGTACCATATGAACTATAAATATTTATGATTTATGAACCATAACAATTTTACTCAAGGTCTCTAAAAGATAGATCTTTTAAAAATATGTCTACATTTCCCCAATTAAAAGATTAATAATAATTCCTTATTAGCATTAAGTATGGATTTCCCTGGTGGCTCAGTGGTAAAAAAAAAATTTTGCCTACAAAAAGAGACATGAGTTCAGCCCCTGGGTTGGGAAGATCCCCAGGAGGAGGGCCTAGTAACCCGCTCCAGTATTCTTGCTGGGAACATCCCATGGACAGAGAAGCCTGGCAAACTATGGTCTACGGAGTCATAAAGAGCACACAACTGAGCAATTGAACAAATGCACACATGTGCATTAAGTATCCAGTCAGTATCCAATATTTCCCATTTGCCCTTTAGCAATGTTTGCTTGAAACAAGATATAAAGAAGCACCATGAAATGCAACTGACCAATGTGTGTCTTAAGTCCCTTTAATCTATAGAATCTCTTTCCATCTGTTTTCCTTAATTTGTTGATCAACTGAATTATTTGTCTTACAGAGTCCCCCACAGTCTAGGTTTTCTGTTTGTATCCTCTTGGTGACTTTTAACATGTTCTTCTATTCTCTGTAACTTGCATTCTAGAGGCTTAATGAGGCGTGGGTTCAAGTTATTGCAAGAATATTTCATAGATGGCATTGTGTACTACCATCTGGAGACACATACGTCTAGATGTCTCTCTTGTTAAGATGTTAGCAGCAATTGATGAATTTTTCTTAGATCTATGAATTCATTAAAGCTTGCTAGAATTAGCTGGGATACATCTAAAATAAGAAGCTTCCCCTCACTCCTGATAAAATTACACTAATATACAGTTGGAAGTTTTATTTTTATTGCTTTGGTTTTCTCAGGGAAATAGGAAGGAATGTCATCAGCTATTGTGAGGAAAGAGGAGATATTTGGAGATTTGAGGAGGAGAAGGTATTAAGTAGACATCTAGGAAAATGAGAACATGATTGGACTAATGAAATCATACTAAGAGCACAGATGAGGTTCCTGATCAGGAATGTGGTATAAGACTAATAGATGTGGTTGTGTGCTTTTACTCAAGCAACCTGAAGCTTCATGGGTTTAGGTAGAAGTAGATAGTTCAGTTCAGTTAAGTTCAGTTGCTCAGTCATGTCTGACTCTTTGTGACCCCATGAATCGCAGCACGCCAGGCCTCCCTGTCCATCACCAACTCCTGGAGTTCACTCAAACTCATGTCCATCGAGTCAGTGATGCCATCCAGCCATCTCATCCTCTGTCATCCCCTTCTCCTCCTGCCCCCCATCAGGGTCTTTTCCAATGAGTCAACTCTTCTCATGAGGTGGCCAAAGTACTGGAGTTTCAGCTTCAGCATCAGTCCTTCCAGTGAATACCCAGGACTGATCTCCTTTAGGATGGACTGGTTGGATTTCCTTGCAGTCTCTCAAGAGTCTTCTCCAACACCACAGTTTAAAAGCATCAATTCTTTGGCTCTCAGCTTTCTTCCCAGTCCAACTCTCACATCCATTCATGACCACTGGAAAAACCATAGCCTTGATTAGATGGACCTTTGTTGGCAAAGTAATATCTCTGCCTTTCAATATGCTATCTAGGTTGGTCATAAGTTTCCTTCCAAGGAGTAAGCATCTTTTAATTTCATAAAGAACTAGATTTAACCAGGATTGAGTTTTGGAGTATGAGTTCTAGCAAGAAAAGGACAAGAATATTGAGGGTATGTACATGGGAATGATTATAATAAACTGTGGAATTTGAACTAGGTAAAGGGGAAAGTGAGGGCATGAGAATGATGAGGAATAATGAAAAGCTGATAGGATCAAAGGAGTGTACATTCTATAACAGTTGAATTTAAAGAAGTCAAGGAGCTATAAAGAAGAGTGTGCAAGAGGGATAGGAAGTTTTGATCAGATAATGGAAAGCTAAAAAATGAGATTATGAAGAGAGTAATGAATGACTCTGGCTAAGGAAAGACTATGGGAGTAAGTTGCTGAGGTGGAGCAAGGGACATGATCCCTGGAAGAGAGGAGGTCAAGGGGAAAGAGGCCAAAGGATTGGAAAATTCATTAATATAGATATTGACATCATTAAGCATAATGACAGTTAGTGGGCCAGAAGCTAAACTCCTCATGGAAGGAGTGGTATAACTCAATAAGTAGAGGTAGTAAAATATAAACTCCATATGGGCAAGGATTTTTGTCTATATTTTTTATCACTGTATCCTCAGGTCTTAGGATACTACCTGGAACATAGTAGGGTGCTCAATAAGTTAATATTATATGAATTAATAAGCAAATGAATGAATGAATTGGAATTCAAAGTCGAGGAGCTTTTAGGGAAGAGAGAGTAAATGTGTTGTAAATAGAACATCTCACCCACTTCTAGGAACATTGATATGGGGAATATGGAAAAGGAAATAGCACCACTTGATAGGATTTTAGGCAAAGCAGTGTCTTCGTGGGAGAACTAGAGTCCCTAGATCAAGAAAGTGAAAGGAGTAAGGCAAATGCTAACAAGTATGAATGGGGAAATTAACAGTAACACAATAATTGTGGGAGATTTTAATATCACACTCATACCTATGGATAGGTCAAACAAACAGAAAATTAGCAAGGAAATACAAACTTTAAATGATAAAATGGACTTGTTAGACCTAATTGATATCTAAATTACATTTCACCCCAAAACAATGAATTTCACCTTTTTCTCAAGTGCACATGGAACATTCTCCAGAACAGATCACATCCTGGGCCATAAATGTAGCCTTGATAAATTTTTAAAAATTGAAATCATTTCAAGCATCTTTTCTGATCACAATGCAGTAAGATTAGATGTCAACTACAGGAGAAAACTATTAAAAAAACAAACATATGGAGGCTAAACAACACACTTCTGAATAACCAACAAATCACAGAAGAAATCAAAATATGCATAGAAACAAGTGAAAATGAAAACACAACAATCCAAAACCTATGAGATTCAGTAAAAGCAGTTCTTTTACTGGAGGTTCATAGCAATACAAGATTACCTCAAGAAACAAGAGAAATCAAATAAATAACCTAACTTTACACCTAAAGCAACTAGAAAAAGAGAAATTAAGAACCCCAGAGTTAGTAGAAGGAAAGAAATCATAAAAATTAGGGCAGAAATAAATGAAAAAGAAACAAAGGAGACTATAGCAAAAATCATTAAAATTAAAAGCTTGTTCTTTGGGAAAATAAATAAAACAGACAAACCATTAGCCAGACTCATCAAGAAAAAACGGGAGAAAAATCAAATCGACAAAATTAGAAATGAAAATGGAGAAATCACAACAGACAACACAAATACAAAGGATCACAAGAGACTACTCTCAGCAACTATATGCCAATAAACTGGACAACTTGAAAAAAATGGACAAATTCTTAGAAAAGTGTAACTTTCCAAAACTGAACCACAAAGAAATAGAAAATCTTAACAGACCCATCACAAGCACAGATATTGAAACTGTAATAAAAATATTCTAACAAACAAAAGCCCAGGACCAGATGGCTTCACAGGTGAATTCTACCAAAAATTTAGAGAAGAGCTAACACCTATCCTACTCAAATGCTTCCAGAAAATTGCAGAGGATGGTAAACTGTCCAACTCATTCTATGAGGCCACCATCACCCTAATACTGAAACCAGACAAAGATGCCCCCCCCCAAAAAAAAAGAGAAAACTACAGGCCAATACCACTGATGAACATAGATGCAAAAATCCTCAACAAAATTATAGCAAACAGAATCCAACAACATATTAAAAAGATTATACATCATGACCAAGTGGGCTTTATCCCAGGGATGCAAGAATTCTTCAATATTTGCAAATCAATGTGATACACTACATTAACAAATTGAAAGGTAAAACCCATATGATTATCTCAGTAGATGCAGAGAAAGCCTTTGACAAAATTCAACATTCATTTATGATAAAAAGCCCTACATAAAGCAGGCATAGAGGGAACGTACTTCAACATGATAAAAACCATATATAATAAACCCACAGCAAACATTATCCTCAATGGTGAAACATTGAAAGCATTTCCCCTTAAGTCAGGAACAAGACAAGGGTGCCCACTTTCACCACTACTATTCAACATTGTTTTGGAAGTTTCAGCCACAGCAATCAGAAAAGAAAAATAAATAAAAGGAATCCAGTTTGGAAAAGACGTAAAACTCTCACTGTTTGCAGATGGCATGATCCTCTACATAGAAAATCCTGAATACACCACCAGAAAATTACTAGAGCTAATCAATGAATATAATAAATTTTCAGGTTATAAAATTAACATACAGAAATCTCGTGCATTCTTATACACTAACAATGAGAAAACAGAAAGAGAAATTAAGGAAACAATTCCATTCACCATTGCAATGAAAAGAATAAAATACTTAGGAATAAATCTACCTAAAGAAACAAAATACCTATATATAGAATACTATAGAACACTGATGAAAGAAATCAAAGATGATGCAAATAGATGGAGAAGTATACCATGTTTATGGATTGGAAGAAACAATATATTGAAAATGAGTATACTACCCCAAACAATCTAGATTCAATGCAATCCTTATCAAGCTACCAACGGTATTTTTCACAGAACTAGAACAAATAATTTCACAGCTTGTATGGAAATAAAAAACAAAACAAACAAACAAAAAAACCTCGAATAGCCAAAGCTATCTTGAGAAAGAAGAATGGAACTGGAGGAATCAACCTGCCTGACTTCAGTCTATGCTATAAAGTTACTGTCATCAAGACAGTATGGTACTGGCACAAAGACAGAAATATAGATCAATGGAACAAAATAGAAAGCCCAGAGACAAATCCATGCACCTATGGACACCTTAGCTTTGACAAAGGAAGCAAGAATATACTATGGAGAAAAGACAATCTCTTTCACAAGTGGTGCTGGGAAAACTGGTCAACCACTTGTAAAAGGATGAAACTAGAACACTTTCTAACACCATACACAAAAATAAACTCAAAATGGATTAAATATCTGAATGTAAGGCCAGAAACTATGAAACTCCTAGAGAAAAATATAAGCAAAACACTGTCTGACATAAATCACTACAGGATCCTCTATGACCCACCTCCCAGAGTAATGGAAATAAAAGCAAAAATAAACAAATGGGACCTAATTAAACTTGAAAGCTTTTGCACAACGAAGGAAACTATAAGCAAAGTGAAAAGACAACCTTCAAAATGGGAGAAAATAATAGCAACTGACAAAGAATGAATCTTAAAAATATACAAGCAGCTCAGGTAGCTCAATTCCAGAAAAATTAATGACCCAATCAAAAAACAGCCCAAAGAACTAAACAGACATTTCTCCAAAGAAGACATACAGATGGCTAACAAACACATGAAAAGATGCTCAACATCACTCATTATCAGAGAAATGCAAATAAAAACCACAGTGTGGTACCCTCTCACACTGGTCAGAATGGCTGCTATCCAAAAGTCTACAAACAATAAATGCTGGAGAGGGTGTGGCAAAAAGGGAACCTTCTTACACTGTTGGTGGGAATGCAAACTAATACAGCCATTCTGGAGAACAGTGTGGAGGTTCCTTAAAAAACTGGAAATAGAACTGCCATACGACCTAGCAATCCTACTGCTGGTCATACACACCGAGGAAACCAGAATGGAAAGAGACACATGTACCCCAATGTTCATTGCAGCACTGTTTACAATAGCTAGGACATGAAAGCAACCTAGATGTCCATTGGCAGACGAATGGATAAGAAAGCTATGGTACCCATACAGAATGGGCTATTACTCAGCTATTAAAAGGAATGTATTTGAATCTATTCTAAAGAGGTGGATGAAACTGGAGCCTAATATACAGAGTGAAGTAAGTCAGAAAGAAAAATACCAATACAATATATTAGCACATATATATGGAATTTAGAAAGATGGTAATTAACTATGACCCTATATGCGAGACAGCAGAAGAGACACAGAGATAAAAAACAGTCTTTTGGACTCTGTGGGAGAAGGTGAGAGTGGGATGATTTGAGAGAATAGCACTGAAACATGTGTATTACAAGGAGAAGGCAATGGCACCCCACTCCAGTACTCTTGCCTGGAAAATCCCATGGGCGGAGGAGCCTGGTAGGCTGCAGTCCTTGGGGTGGCTAAGAGTCGAACACGACTGAGCGACTTCACTTTCACTTTTCACTTTCATGCATTGGAGAAGGAAATGGCAACCCACTCCAGTGTTCTTGCCTGGAGAATCCCAGGAATGGGGGAGCCTGGTGGGCTGCCGTCTATGGGGTTGCACAGAGTCGGACATGACTGAAGCGACTTAGCAGCAGCAGCATGTGTATTACAATTTGTTAAATAGATTGCCAGTCCAGGTTTGATGCATGAGACAAGGTGCTCAAGGCTAGTGCACTGGGAGGACGCTGAGGGATGGGATGGTGAGGGAAGTGGGAGGGGAGTTCAGGATGGGGCACGCATGTACACCCATGGCTGATTCATGTCAATGTATGGCAAAAGCCAGTACAATATTGTAAAGTAATTAGCCTCCAATTAAAATATATAATTTTTTAAGAAACATATATATTGTGAAAATACCTATAACCATATGAATGTGAAAAAAATTAAGCTACCTATGTGGAAAGGACAAAAAAACTTGCAGAAAATTTAATAGAATATACAGATAATTTATTAGAATTTATAAGTTCATGTATAAAGATTGGTGTTTAAAAGTAAGTTTAAAATTCAAGTGCATCCTCTAAAAATAAATGTAGCTAATGTAATTTAAATGAATAACTTTTAGAATTTTTAAAAAAGTAATAGACCCATAGGAAGAATCTGATAAAAACTGTGTGGCTGATACTGATGATTATTTAATGAAATGTTGAACACCAGTCTCAACATTTTAAGATCTTAAATTATGTGCCTAAGGACCTGGACACATATTCTAGCTTAGAATAGAAATATTTAATATCAAGAGTGAAAAATATTTCCAAATTTTTAGTGGCATTGAAATCAAATTTCCAACTTGGTTGTATCACCTGGCACACTGATTCTAAAATTCATTTAGAGCAGGGGGTCTCAACTTTGGTACTATTGACATTTGAAGCCAGTTTAGCCTTTATTGTGGGATGCCATTCTGTGCATTGTTAGATATTTAGCAGCATCTCTGGTGTGTGTCCTCAAGTTATCTTTCATGTCAATCAAACTTGTCTGGAGACATCAACAAACATCCCACTGTGAGCAAAATCACCCCTAACTGAGAATCATTGACCTAGGGGAATGAAAATATCCAAGATTGTTTTGAAAAAAATATAGAGGGCTTTCTCTACCAGATTTTAGGTTATAATGTTAAACTTTAGAGGTTAGGAATGTATATTTGAAAAAAAAAAAAAAAAAGAAGTAAAATGAATACTCAGAAAAGAAGTTGAGAATATAGGTAGTTTTTCTGGTAATGGATTGTAAGCTTCAGTAGACAACGTAGAAAAAGTTCAGGAGGTTGTGAGGAGTGGAGAAAAGGGGTCAAAATATAATCTGCAAAGTTATATGCAGATTAGAGACTTGGGATTTCTGGATTTCTTTAGGTGACTGAAGTAAACAGAGATAAAGGGTATAAAGAGACGGTCCTAATGACATAAAAGCAGATAATGATTGTGATGTTGTGAGTGTTGGGGGTGAGGAAGAGATGGGAATCCTGCAAGGAACACAGAGAGATATGGGGGCAAATTCTTTATTTATGTAATGGAAAGATGGAGACCAGAGTAAGGGGTATGGCTCCCTCCTAACTCCTGGAGAACAAGGAGTGCTAGGATTCACTTTCAGTTCTTATGTATCATAGTGTTGAATTCCAGGGATCCCTTTTGACTACTTGCAAAAGGAAAAGTGATATTTCTTGCATATGCTGTTTATGCTTCAGCCATACTTCTTTTACTTGCTGCTCCTCAGTCTGGTATGCTTTTTCAGATTTCGTTGCTTTCTATAAAAGTCTCTATTCCTGGTGTATTCTCTAAAATTTCCCCACCTAACTGGAGTGCTCCTACTCATTTTTCAAGACTCAGTTTAGGCATCTATTTTAATACAAAGTCTTCCTTTATCCCTCGCATTTGAGGCAGTTTTAAGTACTTCCTCCCATTGTGTTCCTTAGCATTCTATAAATATACCATCATAACATTAAACTTTTATTGATATTTTATTAGGATGGTGTAGATTCACTTGTAGTTTTAACACATAACACAGAAGTTTTCCCCAATGGTAACATCTTGCAAAATTATAATACAGTATAGCAACCAGGATGTTGTCATTAGTATAGGTCATCTATCTTTTTCAGATTTCCCCAGTTTTATCTGTATTTGTGTGTGTGTATTTAGTTCTGTGCAGTATTATCATATGTGTAGGTTCTTGTATCCACCACCACAGTCAAGACACAGAATAATTCCTTTACCACAAGGATCCCTCTTGTTGCTCTTTTATAGCCACAGCCCTCTATTCTACCTCCTGCAACCCAACTCCTGACAACCATGGATATGCTCTCTATTTCTAAAATGTTGTCATTTCAAAAATGTAATTAAAATGGAATCATACAGTTTGGGACCTTTTGGGATTCACGTTTTCACACACAATTCTTTGGAGATCCATCCAGGTTGTTGCATGTTTCAGTAACTCATTCCTTTTTATTGTGGCACATGGACTTCTCTCTAGTCATGGTATGGGCTCCAGAGCACATGCACTCTTTAGTTAATGGTGCCCAGCCATAGTTGCCCTGCAGCAGTTGGGATCCCTGACCAGGGATTGAACCCACTTCCCCTGCATTGGAAGGTGGATTCTTAAGCCAAGAACTGGACCTCCATGGAAGCCCCAAGAATATATTCTTTTACTCTCAGCCTGAATACATAGTTTTCCAGTGTTAACAGGGATAATATCACAAGGTTAATGTGACAGATCTGATTATCTGTTCAGTTAAGTCTCTAGGCATTGAAATACTAGTCTACAAATACTGCAGCTACCAAGGGAGCTCCTCAATATCAGTAATGAGTTCACCAATGAGAGTTAGTATTGTTTCAAGGAGCCTTATGCAAGAAGGTAATTTAATATATAGTATCATTGTTGTTTGGTCAGTAAATTGTGTCTGACTCTTTGCGACCCCATGGACTACAGCCTCCTAGGCTCCTCCGTCTATGACATTTCCCAGGCAAGAATACAGGAATGGGTTGTCATTTCCTTCTCCAGGGGATCTTCCCGACCCTGGGATTGAACCTGCATCTCCTGAATTGGCAGGCGAATTCTTTACCACTGAGCCACCAGGGAAGCCCCATATAGTATCATACTTCATTTTAATTATATGATTCAAAAACAGATAATATACACGTATTATAGCTGGTGTCAAATGGATGTACCTAATCAGATACTAAACTATTAAAATTTGGAGTCCCCATCAGAAATCTTAACATATTCTCCAGTCCTGTGTTTGGAAAGTAAACAAGCTATTGCCAGATGTCAGCTTTCTTAAAAGGAAAACAATTCTGTGAATTGCAGGCTTCTGACTAACACAGATTTTGATTCTCATCTGTGGACTGTAATTGGACCTTTGTCTTACTTAACACAGAAGGGAAATCCTAATAAGTTTATTGGGACTTCAGGGCTTCAAAGAACTTTTTGAAAAGACAAAATATGCTCTTATTTCTTTACTAATGTTGAAAGTTCCAGTCTTTTCAAATCCATTCATAATGGCCTACCACAAGATTGGATGCAGCTTTAAGAACATGAAAATACAGAGCATCTTGTAATATATTTAAATAGAATGTTATTGCTAAAAGAAAGGAAATTGTTTTCTTACTAGAAATAAGATAATATTGCAGGATTTAATTTTTAAGTAGGAATTTTCCTTTTGAACTCATCCCCAGTCCCTGGCAAAGATATTTGCTACGATGCCCTTTACCTGGAATTATCCTTTCCCCTGCTCCTGTATGCCATTACTTCAGACAATCACTCCTACTTTCATGTCTATAGATTCAAGTCTGCATATATGTTGCAAACTGTTTCGAGTGACCCTGGGCAAGAGGTATGTAGGAAATTCCTCCTGAAAATGTGTTTGGCTCAGTATCAAGTGTCTCTTTTGTTGCTGACGCCCTGTGTATATCACTCAGATCCCTTAAATAGATAGCAGCTTTTTGCGGCCCTGATATTTTTGGTCTAGGATTTTTGTTCCCCAGTCAGCAAGCCTGGGTTTCTGATCTCTGCTAATTGTTCTCTTAGATATAATCCACTTTCTGGACTTTATTTTGGTTTGTCCTGCAGGATTTGGATGATGCAACTTAATGTCTGGAAGTGAACTGAGAGGCCATCTAATCTAACTTCATTTTATAGAGGGGTAAACTACTCGGCCTCTTTTTTTTTTCCTCTCTGGCCCTGTTATATCTGTCTTTTTCTCTTGGTCTTAGATGACCTCCTTGAAATCTCTTCTGGCTTACTCAAAGTATTATCGCTCTTACAGTCTAATAAAATCCCCAGCCAGATACTCTCCCAATCTTTTCAAGTCTCTGAATTACAAGTGTCATAACACAAACTTTGTGGGCAAGGACATGAGATAATTCTTAAGATAAAATATTTTTATTGTGATAATATCTCAACCACATGATATGAAGGCATGAACCTTGAATATGTAGTACCCAGACCAATCATAACTAAATATACAATGCATTCAAACATCTACTAAGATAGGAGCTTAACAGTGGAATAAAAATTTTAAAATTCCTATGAAACTGTTAAAAATACCAAAGGGATGAATATTCCTTTAGAAAATAGAATGAATAACTTTGTATACAAGGTCATAAAGTTGTAGACATTTCAAGGATAGCTAAGCTATTGAGTATAACTTAAAAATAATATTTTCTAGAGACTTTTAGTTAGAAAAGTAATGTAAAATGGACTCTTTTATTCCATAAGAATTCAGTAAAAAAATATTCTGTCCTAACTGAGGAGAACATATTCATAGGGGTACTTAACTTTCTTACATTGCTATTTGTGTTATTTTTTGTCTCTTTTAGTCATGAAGAACAAAAGATATAAGGACTTTTAATTGTTGCTTCAGTGTCAGAAAGGCAAACCAAAATCATCCTTGTGCCTAGCAGGAAGCAATTAAAGAGCAAATTGCTTCTGTCACTGTGAGGTAGATGTAGGAGTCAAAAAAACAGACCTGAATATAATTTCATAATTCAGGCAATCCCGGTGGTATATACTAAGGGAATAAACAGAATTGGAAAGAGTAAAGTTTATATATGTGTGTGTATGTTTGTATAAAAAGTTTGGCAAAATCAGCTAAGGAAGGTATAATCTAGGATATATCAAAATTTGAAATGTGATATTTGTTCCTTAAAGTGCCAAGAGCATAAAACATAAGCCATTAGTTCAATGTCCCATAACTAATAAGTGGAGAGGCTAAGATTTTAATGAAGAGGCTGACTACAAAGTTGTCTAGGCTGTTAATCATTGTGCTATATTATCTGTAATATATAAACCATGCCTTTAATTATCCTGGGTCTTTTCCTGCTCTAACTCTAGCACTTGCAGTAGAAGCTTCTGACAATTTGGGAATGTGTCAATGCATACAGACAAATCTCTAACTGCACAGATGATGTTTTTATGCCAGACTTTTCATGAAGAGATCAGATATTTTTTTGCTGAGAACTATAGGAGTCAGCTAGAATTTATTCTTATGTGGTATTAAACACCTACAGGGTATACTTCTACAAGACTTTCAGGTTGACTAAAGAAGGCTTTCAACAACCTGAAGACTATTGATATTCAGGACTATGTGGCATATGATACAAAACATTCAGCCTCTCAGAAACTCTTTCAGGACCAGCCTCTAAATTAGGCTGTGGCCATATCTTCCACAGAAGAAGTGTCTGTGTGCCAGGGACTTACTTCTGATTAGGTTATCAAGGTAGAGGAAACTAAATGTTTTGTTCTGTTTCTGTTCTTAGTCACTCAGTCGTGTCTGACTTTTTGAGACCCCATGGACTGTAGCCCACCAACTATATGTTTGAAGGCCCTCAAAGAGAACCCAAAAGTCAGTGAGATCAAAGCAGAGAGTCTTCTGGAATGTGGTGTGTGAAGAAACTGGGAAGAATATAAGTCAGTTGGTACAGACTTTGGAGTCAGCTTGCTTGTGTTTGAATCCCAGCTCTGATACTAATGATGTGGTCTGGGCAAATTACTAAACTACTTGAAGAGAGTTGGTGATGGACAGGAAAGCCTGGAGTGCTACAGTCCATGGGGTTGCAAAGAGTCAGACATGACTGAGCGACTGAACTGACTCACTCAATTTCCTTATTTGTAAAATTGGATTTTTTTTAACTTAAATTTATTTATTTTAATTAGAGGCTAATTACTTTACAATATTGTATTGGTTTTGCCATACATCAACATGAATCCGCCACAGGTGTACACATGTTCCCAATCTTGAACCCCCCTCCCACCTCCCTGCCCATACCATCCCTCTGGGTCATCCCAGTGCACCAGCCCCAAGCATCCTGTATCCTGCATCGAACCTGGACTGGCGATTCGTTTCTTATATGATATTATACATGTTTCAATGCCATTCTCCCAAATCATCCCACCCTCTCCCTCTCCAACAGAGTCCAAAATACTGTTCTATACATCGGTGTCTCTTTTGCTGTCTCACATACAGGGTTATCATTACCATCTTTCTAAATTCCATATATGTGTGTTAGTATACTGTATTGGTGTTTTTATTTCTGGCTTACTTCACTCTGTATAATAGGCTCCAAAGATCACCTACCTCATAGGGACTTTATGAGGACTCTATAAAAATGCATATAAAGCAGTTTTCACTTACATAATAAGTATTCTATAAATATTAAACACTAACACATACTTGATAGATACAGATGTAGATAGATAAATAGGTAGATAGAAAGACAGACAGAGAGACCCTAGATCTTAGAGTCTTGGAGAGCCTTGAAAACTACGATAAGAATTTGAATACTCTTTGTTCTAGGGTAATTGAAAGATATTGAATGTTTTTAAGAAGAAAAGTAACAACATTACTTTGTATTTTTATTGAAATATAGATGAAGTAAAATATGTTGATTTCAGGTGTATTACGTAATGGTTTCATGTTTGCATATATTATCACCATGATAAGTCTAATAATCATTTGTCTCCATACAAAGTTTTTACAATACTTTTGACAGTATTCCTTATGCTGCATATTATATCCTGGCGTCTTATGTATTATATAACTGGAGGTTTGTACCTCTTAATCTTCTTCAACTATTTCACCTACCTCCATCCCCCACCCTTCTGGCAACCACCCATTTCTGTGTATCTATTAGTCTATTTTCACTTTGTTTATTTGTTTTGGTTTTTAAATTCTACATATCCATTGGATCATGGAGTATTTGTCTTTTTCTGTCTGACTTATCTCACTTAGCATAATACCCTCTAGATCCATCCATATTGTTGCAATTGACAAGATTTCATTTTATATTTGGCTGAGTAACATTCCATTGTGTATTGCAATATGTATACACACACACAGTATCACATTTCTCTATTCATTTCTCTATCAATGAATACTTAGGTTTATCCCAATCTTTTCTATTATGAATAGTGGATAATGTGGCAGTGAATATTGGAGTGAATATATCTTTGCAAGATGTTTTTGTTTTTTTTTTGTCATGAATATCCAGAGGTGAAATTGCTTGATCACATAGCAGTTCTATTTTTATTTTTTTGAGGAATATCCATACTGTTTTCCATAATGGCTTCACTGATTTTCAATTTCACCAACAGTGTATGAGTGTTCCCTTTCTTCACAGCCTTGCCAACACTTGTTATTTGTTGTCTTTTGGATGACAGGCATTATGACAGATGTAAGTTTTAATTAGAAGAAACGAATCGCCAGTCCAGGTTCGATGCAGGATACAGATCTAATTAAAACTTCTCATTATAGTTTCCGTTTGCATTTCTCTAATATTAATTTTTCTTTCTGATAGTTTCTTGTTAGTGTGCAGAATTGCAACGAATTTCTGTACATTAATTTTGTGTCCTGTAACTACTGAATTCATTTATTAATTCTAGTATATTTTATGGTATTTTTAGGACTTTCTATATATGATACCATGTCATTTATGAAAAGTGACAGTTTTTCTTCTTCCTTTCTGATTTGGATTCTTTTTATTTATTTATTTATTTATTTATTGTTTGGTTACTATGGCTAGGACTACCAATGCAATGTTGAGTAAAAATGGCAAGAGTGGGCATCCTTGCTTCGTTTCTGATGTTAGAGGAAATGCTTTCACCTTTTTACCCTTGAGTATGTTAACTGCGGGTTTTTCATATATGACATTTATTATATTGAGGTATGTGCCCTCTATACTCACTTCGTTGAGGGTTTCTTTTTATCATCAATGGATGTTAGGTTTTGTTAAATGCTTTGTTCTGCATCTAAAAATCGTATGATTTTTTAGTCTTCAATTGTTAAAGTGGTGTATCACATTGATTTATTTGCATATATTGAACCATCCTTGTATTCCTGGGATAAATACCACTTGATCATAATATGTGATCCTTTTAAAGTATTGGTTTTTTTTTATTTTATTTTATTTAACTTTACAATATTGTATTAGTCTTGCCATATATCAAAATGAATCTGACACAGGTATACATGTGTTCCCCACCATG